>NC_053112.1:32643997-32821497 GCF_010015445.1 Perca fluviatilis
CATGTCTGGACAAATTACAATGGTGTGGAGGTTATTGTCCGAGCTGGAGTTATGGCTGCACCAGCTTCCTCTGTGATAAATAGTAACGGTGGAACTGGATCAGTCAGGCTCAAAAGAGACGAGATTGCTACAGAAGCAGAAGAGGAACACTAAAGCCAGACTCCGGTCAGCACATTAACATTTTACTATCTGAACAAAAAAGGATTGTTCGGATTAAAAAAAATAATTAAAAAAATGAAATAATTGAGGTTGAGAAGACGACCGAAGATTCCATAAAGGGAACACAAAAAAAGGACCAGGAGCTTCTACGTCAATGTGACTGGTTGAGTGTAAAGCACAGTTTTATTGATGTTTCATTTCAAGTGGAACATTATCCATGGATTCAGGTCTGCTGTGTCCCGAGATCAATTTCAAAGCGTCACGCGAGAGGACACAGCCAAACAGAAAACAAAGGAACTAGTCTTGATTGCAATGCTTTTTTTTCTCCATCTCTCCCTCCTCCTCTTTCAACCTGTTTGTGCGCCGGGCGGCTGCTCATTTCTGAAGCACTGTCGTTTGTCTTTGTCAGATGCCCAAAAGACAGCGGAATGAAGAAGGACACATGAAGAGGGGCCGGGTGACTGTGGCTGCGGTGCGTAACCGCGCGCACACACACACACACACACACACACACACACACACACACAAAAACTATCACAGCTGAATCTCACAGACAGTCTCGCAGACAGTCCTTGCCAGTGAACCCTCTCTATCACCCCCTTTCTGTCACAAACACCGTTTCCTTTACCAACCACTGCCTCTTCAGAAACATGGGTAAAGCCAAGTGGAGGAACATGGTGACATGGAGGAAATGTAATTGAAACTGCGCTGAATTAGAAGAGAGTTAGGCTGTCGCCAAGCTGAGCGTGTGTGTGTGTGTGTGTGTGTGTGTGTGTGTGTGTGTGTTTGTTTTTGGGCTGATAAGACACTTGAGTTGAAGCGACAGAAGCCACAGCCAATTAGCAATAGTAAATAAGTAAATCCTTATTTGTCATAAAAATTTGAAAAATGACAATTTTAACACCAAGTGTCGTTTTTGTAACAGAAATGGTTAAAAACTGGACACACACACTGTTTGATAAGTGGTATATGCACATTTGCTCGTTTAGTTTAATGTGATGTGCATCCTTGAAGGAAAATTAGGTGATTGAAGTTCAATTTGTTGCCTGTTATTAAGTATTTCCGCATGGCTGCCTCAGTTAAAGGATAATGGATGAGGAATTTATTATTACCTTTTGGTCAAATGAAGTGGTGTGGGAGATAAGGTGATGAAATTAATGAGCGGGAGGAAGAGAGGTGATCCATCAACATCAAAACGGAGACGAGGGACAAGCGGTATTGGGAGAACTTGATAGAATTCATTAAAAAGAAGGAAAAAAAAAAAACCTGTGGACTTATCAGCATGTAGAGTTGCATATTGCTTTTCATTTCCCAAACCCTGTCTACGTGCACACTCCTCTACACTCACTACTCCACATGTCACAAAATGACTTTTACATACAAACAATGGACTGAGGTTGCAGATTCCAACAACTTGTAATAATTAAACGAGACTCCATCTTTTTCTTATTCAAAGTCACAAAGTAAAGCACTGCTTATAGTTACATCAGTGCCATGCTATTTGTGACTCTTCCTCACTTGACTGACTACAGAATCAAGCTATCTACAATAACCAGAGTTACAGTGGATCGAGACTCTGCCGGCCATTTTACTGCAGCGGCAAATGAGAAAGAAGTCACAGGCAAACACAAGCGGACATTTAAGGACTTTCTGACACTCTTCACCTGATGCATTCACAAACATACCAGAGTTTACAACTCCAATAAGCTTCTTCTCACTATTCCTTACCCATATACTTGTTCGCCTCCTCCCCCGCTCGCCTCAACCCCCACCACCCTCTTGTTCCACCCTGGTAAACAAGGCCTTGTCACCCCCTCCCCATCAGTAAATGAGTTCATCGGACTAACGAGCAAGCAAAGGGCCCTGACTCACTAACAAGGGTCTGTTGGCTGTCTGTGCCTCTGGACCAATCAGGACCCTCATCACCGTTGACACAAAGCCTCCAAGAGCCCTCTGGAGCCAATTAAGACAGATTTTGCTTTTGAGATTGAGTGATGGCCAGAAAGAAAGAAAAAAAAGATAGGAGGACTGGGAGTACTGTACTGGAAAGAGGGACAGAAAGATGCATTAACATAATTTTACTGTAAAGACTTCTTGAAAGAGAATGTATTTCAATCAAAAGCCATTACAGAACCCAAGGTGTATGGTTGGTGAGTAGGTGTTTGGAGGCTGTGTTTGGGGGTTAAATAGGCAAGTCATTCAAGAGGAAAACAATGCTCCCTCACAGTAAGAGCCTGGAATCATTTGACTTTAAAACAGCGCAGCCACATGACTCTACTTTCACACTACAGCAGTTATCCTGTAGCCTTTGTGCCTCAGCAAGAGTAGGATTTAACCGACCGGCCTCGACACCATCTCTGTCTAGTCATGTGCTCCATGACTGTTGAACTATGGGAGCAGTGTGGCTGGGCAAGCAGTGAAAATATAAAAAAGGTATCAAAGTGATATACCTGAATGTAGACAAATGAACAGCCAGGTTACCAAACCCCAAAGGAACTTCTTTTTTTAAAAATTACTTCAACATTTTGGAAAAATTTGCTATTTATTGTTGCCCTTAGTTGATGAAAAGATTGATACCACTCTAATATCTAAGAGTTGTATTGGTCTTCTCATCTAACTCTCACCAAGAAAGTGAATGAGCTCATTTTCCCAAACTTCAAACTATCGCTTTAATAACAATAATAAGCAGTCAACATATAGTGTCCATTATAGCTAGAATCTATGTATAACTAGGAACAGACAATGCTGATAGACTATTGGATGCATTGTCAACAGGCTTCAATATAAGTAGTCAAGACCATTTGCGTCCACCAATGACGGATAGGCACAATTGTTCTACCGTCATGTAACTAATTCAAGATGTAATCACTGGTCACACATAAAGGCCCATTTGCCTCGAGGGAAGTCAAACAAACTACAAGGTCAAAAAAAATAAACACAACTAAGAAGCTGCGCAGGAGTGTGAGAGAATTAAAGCAAAATAAACAAGCCCAGCTTGCAGCGAGCGTAGGTTATGGAGCCTGAAGGCTCAAAGCATTCGGTCCGAAACGTCACCCAGTAAGAGTTTGCACTCCTTGAAGAAAGTCCTCTTTGAAGGGATCTGTGGGGCCACTTAGTCTGAATTTGGCCTAATAAGGATTAAACCCCTTTTGGGCCCTTTTCACTGTTTGCTAACAGGTTTGCCTTTTCTCCTTTCATTTCCTTGGCTGCTTAGCCTTTTTGAAATGGAACAATAAAATAGGTCTTGTGTGGGTTTAGGAAAATGCTGCAATGGTCTTGGGGTTAATTGGTAGAGAAGTGAAGACTTCAGTGCATTAACTCATTAAACATTCAGCCTTTGGGCATAAGCTGTGAGGACGAAACCCTCAAAAGGGCACATAAGATACTAAAGCGGCAATACTAAACGCTAATGGTGTCAGTACTAGTAGGGATATACATAAACATGAAAATATGACGAGCCAAAACCCTTTGTAAATAAGACAACGTGAGCCTTTTTTAACAACAAAGTCTTGCGTATTTTGGCAGATTACACAGAGAAAGCATTCAGAGATGTATATAAAATAGCTCTGCTATTTTTTTCTTCAATATTTAAGATCAGTGCTTCCTTTTTGTACCCTATCACAGCTTAGACTGGGGCCACAAAGGGCAGAGTTGGTGGCTCAAAGGTGATGGGGAACAAAGGATGGATAAGGCCACATAAGTAAAGGGAAGAGGGGTGTGAAATGCAGCAGACATCCACAAATTGAGAAAATCCTCTCTGCTGTCTTTGCATTCTCACGATGCACGTTTATCAAACCTATATCATTTTGGACAGTGCAGTAAAGAAACGTCATGATACACACATTGCACATAAAACTAGAGTTAACTTAATACATACTCTTTAATTGGACATCGATATCACAGCACCATAAACACAGCAATACAAACAATGCTCAGCTTTGCACTAGGATATAGTGCATATAAAATGCCCTCCTAAGAAACAAGCAGCTACATATGAGACCTTAATAGTATTGCAGGGCACCTGTTGAGAGTGCACTGAAAGAGCTTAAATACGTTCCTTGATTTGTCATGCTCATCACTAAACACTTGCAGATCAGGATAAGGAGTAAAAGAATGCATATGCTTTTCACTGATATTCAGAAAAATCAAGGAGACAACCCAGAGCCACGACTGAAGCACAGGAGGTGTTTTAGCCTCAATGCCATTGGCCCTCCACTCCCCTATAAGCTGCCATGGCAAACATCAGACAGGTTAAGATCGCTGACCGGCTCCTATCGCATTCTCCCCGCTTTCCTTCAATCTCTCATTTTGCCATTTAGTGATGGATAGGCTTTTTTTTTGGAGTTGGTGCGAGGCTTCGCTGAAGTAAATTCTTTTCTAATCCGCCTATTGTCACCAGCTTAAGTGGGTGTGGGGTGAAAAGTACACCCCTCATGGGGAATTTGGGGTTGGTTGTCCCAAGCAAAAGAAGAGGGAGAGAATGGGATTTGTATAAAGGAACGGCTGTGGAGATTTTTGAGAATTTGAAGGTGAGTCAATTGGAGCTACAGGTTTATCAGCGACAAGCATTTTGAGTTACTACTGTAATACAGTGAATTATATTAGTGAGCATTTTCAATACTCAATAAAATACAAATGAAGTACAACAAGATTCACTCAGATGTGATGTCTGTCTACAATCTACGCCCTATCTGGTTGTAGTTGATCTTTAGTTTCTTCCTAGTAGAGGGTTTTTTGGTGGGTGGAGTTTATCCGATCAGAGGTCTAAGGATAGAGTTTGATTGATTGATTTTATTTGACCACTTAAATATAAAATATCAAACAGTACTCTCTGTCATACATTTAAATACATAAATAGTCAGGGATGACACAATAAAGCCCAAAGACTTATTTCCATTGTGGTCCCTGGGTGTAGTATGCTGTACAGACTGTAATTTGTGATTTTCAGCTCTATAAATAAAACTGACTTGACATGCCTTAAGGCAGAAATAATTGATTTTTTTTAGGCAGAACAGGCTTTAAAAACAAATTATCACATTTTATCACATATTATCCAGCAAACATGGAGCAACATTAGCATCCATTTGCAGTTGTGCTGTGGCCACCTGACGAATGCAAGTTCAATATTGAGTCTCCTTGTAGCTCATTTTTGGTCTTTTGTTATCCATGAGGAAATATCTGGCTCAAGCTGCTAAATGTTACACTTTGTTTACAAGCTGATCTCTTTAGTTCACGCAACTTTGTTTGCAGTTTAGGCAGCAGGCAGTCCTAGTCCTGTCATTTTTGCCATTTCATGAGAGCAATGAGAATGAACCAAAACAAGTTTCAAGATATAAGAGCAAAACAATTAGCTGAAAGAAGCTTAAACTTGACTTTTCTTTAAAATTGAAAACACTCCGTAAAGCTGAGAACTGCAGAGTTAATTACATAAATATCTTTGGGTTGGTAACAACAAGTGCCCCCTTTCACATTACATACAGTATGTACAACTTTAAAGAGTAATTATTGATAAAGGTTCAGACAATTTACTTGGCCTCAGCATTTAATTTGTTACTATACAGATTTATTATGACTGTGATTGCTGGTGTGAACAAATTTGAAGTGCATCATCTTTTATTATTGAGATGTTAAAAAAAGATAATGGTGGAGAGGTTTAGAAAAGTCACAAGAAAACTATCCTGTGATTTGACTTTATAGTATTAAATACCATCTGTGCATTAGAATTGCTTTTAGGTTTATACAGTACTGTATCTTATTCTACAGTCTTGCTTCTACGGAGCAGAAGTAAAGCTCTGTTGTGCTGATGTCTGCTAGAAAGGAGTCTTGGATGAGTAAGTAATCTGCAGAATGTCCCTATGGATGTGCCATTTCAACCAGACTGGATGGGTCATTAACCAAAATGGCAATGGAGGCACCAGAATTCAGCAATGTAACATTCTGCTCTCCGGCACATGAGATGTCTTTACACAGAGTGCACGTCAATGCTATCGGCTTACCTTCTAAAAACACATGCATCTGGTTAGGAGTACTCCTGATTTCTTTTAACAACAGAAATTAACAGCTATAATAAATATTATGTCCTAGTCCTGTCATTTTGCCTTTGTATTTATGGAGGCATTCTAGGATTAAAAAAAGATTAAAAGAAGCTCAACAACCCACATATTTACTCAAATTCTTCAACATATGGATATAGTTTTATCATCTGAAAGGCAGCACAGACCTTTCTGCCAAAACAAGACCACATTTACAATTCCAATTTCCAATATGCTGGGCCGGACATCGATCTTTCAATTGGAGCCGGGTGTCTCTCTGACCTCAGCTGAATAACAGAGGCTTGTGTGAACAGCAGGTACACAGGTGCTGATTGTAATATCAGTAGCCTACCAGGCAGACTGGCATCCATAAACAGGCCTATCCATCAGGCTGGTGTGTTGCCTTTGACACATGTGTCAGAGGCAGACGAAGGGAATAAATGATGGCGAGAGGGGATCAATCAAAGGAAGGGAGGGGAGGCACCTGCCCCCTGACTGGCCCAGTCAAGCCAAGAGAGGGAGCATGATGGAGGGGCTAGGCTCAGGTGCAAAGAGGGGGTGGCAGCTCTTTGTCTGGAGGTACTTGGTTAAGTGTAGGCCAGGTCTCGGAAACAGTGGTCTGTGGTGGTGTTAAGGTCCAAAGTCAGGTCACAAACAGAGGGATAGAGAGAGGCCAAGCATGTTTATTAGTGAAAAGAAATGGGGTAGTTGCTTGTGTGCTTGCTTGCGTGTGTGTGTGTGTGTGTGTGTGTGTGTGTGTGTGTGAGGCAAGAGCAGTTGGAAGGGGGACATTAGTTATCCTTAGGGGGCGAGATGACAGTGTCTAATGGTTCTTTATGCGATTGCCAATGTGGCAATCGTCCTTCTTCTACTTGTCCTACCTGGTTATCACTCGCTAAAGCTTCTTCAGCCTGCTTTGCACAGGAGTCGCAGTTTGCATTTCATCAAAGGGTGAAAATCAAGACCAAGGGTCTATAGTCACACTACCAGCTCTGTAAGACTGTACTTAATCACAGTGGTGCTTTGAGCTGCTGTAAATGCTGTTGTCAAGGATCATTTGTACCTTGTTAACCATCTTAGTTTAGCATGTTCACGACTGAGGCTGAAAGAAATGTCATTAGTTTTGAAAAACCAAAGTATTTAATATATGAACTACATAAAAAAAGTTAGGGGATCCCCATAGTTATTACTACTACTATTCATCCTGCGGAGGATATGATTGACTGTACTAAATTACATAATGCATCCATTTACTGGATGAGTGAAAACTTTGACCTGATGGTGGCCCTAAGAACATTCAGGGGATCATCTAAGTCAGTAGGATTCATCCTCAGGGGATTTCATGGTTATCCATCCCATAGTTGTTGAGATATTTCACTAACAACCAAGTGTCAACCTCACCATGAAGGAAAAGTCAGACGATCATGAATGTGAATAGGATTCATCTTCTGGGGACCACAAATACCTGTATAACACGTCATGGCAACCGATCCAATATTTGAGCCTTGGTGGACCGACCAACTGACATACCCAAAGACCGAGATGATGATGAGGCCCATCGTTAACATCACTCTTAAACAACCCACATCTGGCCAGGGACCGCTGACCTCATCCTTGCAGAATTATCTAATTATCTCTGATATAGACTCGCTCAAACAACTGGAGTGAAATATGAGAGACCATATCACAACCATGGATGTGGTTTGAGACTCAAAAGGGAGAGGAGGTGGTCTGCATGTGTATTTCGTGTTGGGGAGACAGAGAGAGAGAGCGATAAAGGGACAGTAAAGAAGTTAACAAGACTTTACTGCTCTACTGGGGAACACAAACTCACTTCAGGAAGCTTTAAACCTTTATTTGGCCTTATCTCCTCTAATTGGCTTAAATCATTCGTAATTGTTTGCACGTGTCTTTATGTTGAACAGTTCCCAAGGCTTGGGCCGTGACTTGACATAAGCAGTGAGGCAAATCGTGAGGAGCAGTATGATAATAATTGGGTTTCCTGATGACTGGATGAGCCAAAGTGGGCTGCAGGGAATGATGCTTGAGATTAAACTGACCCTGGATGTTTAGGATTCGAGGAACGGGAAAAAAACTGAGAGGAACACGGCACATGACGGCTGTGATGCTAATGATTGTGTCTCCGTTCCATCTCTCACAGGTGCTATAATTACTGTACCTGGAATGCAGGGAGGATCAGACAGTGAAAGAGTAAAGGAAAGAGGGGACATTAAGAGAAAGAAGGTCATCCCAACCCATCATTCCGCCGGTTGTCGTCGTGGTGTGGCTGAGCGATTTATTGACCATCTCAGGGTGCACTGTCAAAGCGGACAAGGAGAGCGGAGGGAATGGATGGTGCAACGGCATGAAGGAGAGACAGAGGGAGGGAACGAGGCCAATATGAATGAGTGAGAGTGAGGGGATCCGTTTCCTTGGGCTCATTGATAATGACATACCTGCTTGGGCTGTCCGTTAGTCCTATAGCACACACTACTTAGGCTCTAACTGGAAAATCAATAGGCTCCTCTCTCAGAGACCTCTCGCTGCCATGGCTCTTTGTGATTGGCAGCTGCAGCCGAAGGTTGTCCCTGGTGACCATGGGAGTTTGGCGGAGCGAGCAGGAGGAGGGGGGAGGGGCGCAGTCGCAGCAGTTTGACACTTTAGGGAGAGCTTAACGATATGGGACTGGTCGCGACACAACACCAGGGTGGTTTTCTTTGACTGAGTGACCATCCATTCAGCCACTCCAGCTAACCCAGAGGAGACGTCGCCACCCCACTAATTAGAGTTACAAATGTCTTCTCAGTGGGGGTTTTATCATTACATAGTCCAAGGTTGGACACTGACTTTTAGGGAAAATGTACTGATACTCCTTCCGAAATTCTTTTCTCTCTGGCCTTTGGCTAAAACTTTCTGAAAACAGTGTGGATGTCCACAGGAGTTAAAAAAAAAAAAAAAGCAGCACCGTTTAACTTACGTATATCAGCCGTTTAGTTTTGTAAAGTCAAATAAAAATGACCTGTTGACATTAAAATGCCATTTTAACAAATACTTTTTTTCCATGATTTGCAAGTTATTATTGATTTTCACATAGTTGTGTGGCCCAGTGAGTGATAATCTTATTTACTTCTCCATCAATTAGATCCTGGATTAGATTTTTTTTATAATTTTTTTTTTTTACAGTGAATCCAATTACAAGCAATTACATGTACTTTACTATTTTTTGCTGACATTACTATACAAGCTGTTAGCCTAAGATTCATAAATAAAAAGCTAAATTGTTTTCTTAAATATTTCTAACTTACTTTTTGTATTTATCAATCTGTTGCTGAAGCTTTCGTCTCAATCCTCAATATTTTCCATTTCCAGAATGTGATGGATTGTGGGATAACATTGTCCATCAAAACCCCGATAAAAAAACAACAGCTATTACTTTAATCTGCGTTCCCGCATTTTTAAGTATACATTTGTTATTCTGCCACTGTGATACTACATACTCACACCACAGTTAGAAAGAGTAAATCATTTTCTATCAGGACACAGGAATAGTTTATAATACACTCAGATTGCAATGGGGATCTAAGGGACTGTTCCTCCAATCAGGTTTTTGCTGGTATTTTCTTTGACCAATCAGCTGGAAGTAGAGCAAATTTCACTTCCTCATTCATGCATTAGTAGTCTCCAGGAGTGGCTCCACAACAATAACTCCACATGTAATATTGATGGTTTGTGTCTAAACACAGAGAGTGCTGCCGCACGCGCACACAAAAACAAACACACATCTGCTCTGTGACTTCATCAGTTCTGCTATCTGCCGAGCAGATGCAGGGCCCTGCCAGGCAATTAGTTGCCTGCGATGATTTTCTTTGAGCCCTCTATGGAGGGAGCAGCTGGGTCCATCCGGGTTTGGGAGACAGCAACAAAATGTGTGAAGAGCATCAAAAATTCACTTGCTTCGTTCACATGTGTGCCGATGTCGGTCTATGTGCACATGTGCCTGTGTTGTTAGGTAGCGAGCCATTTTCCCACACACCTATCATGTTTCCAGAGAAAGGAAAGAGAAAAAAAACCGCACTACCTAAAAATGCCAAGCTTAGACATCCCCCTCCCTTATCACTCACTTGGAATTACAAAGCACACCAAGTCAAACAGACGAATGGAGGAAACTGTTGCACATTCTGTTGCAAACAAACCCATTTTTTTTCCTATTGCCTTCTTCAAATATCTCTAAGGCCTTGCCATAAAATGTAGCCATAACATTTGGAGATGTATTGCACTCTGCTGTAAATTACTTTAAGAGATTTTCACTTTGTATTTGTTGTATGTACAGTGCATACTGGCGATTCAGACTGAGGATTCAACAAGGAGATGAACTAAACTCACAAAATGATCACTGAAATTTTATTTTATGACACTCGTGAATCAGGATCCGCATATAAAGGGACCAAATATGTTTCAAATATATTTTAAGAGAAATTATTGTATGTCTTTGAGGTTGTTTTACTAATTGTGAACTGTTAGGAAAACTGTGTAGTATACACAGTAATGAGCCACCTGGGGGTACTCAGCGTAATCTGGTAGGAGAGGAGAGGGAAAAGAAGAATAAAGCTGAGACTGTAGAAAAGACAGACAGAGCAAGGCCAGAAGAAGAGGGGGGAAAAAAAAAGATGAGAGAGTGAGGTTACTCATCAGCTGGCAGAGATTTGCACAGGCATGGACGCCGTTTTGTGCTCATGAGGGGATCACTGTGGAGTCGTCACAGAGACTCAGATCAAAGAGCTCTCTGACAGGCCCCTGATCTTTTCTCCAGTCAATATAAACCAGGGGGTGGGGGGGGGGGTACTCTTTAGGCACCACAGATAATTCTGAACGTTTTCAGGAGATAAAGGGCACAAGAAGTAGCAAGAATGGATGAATAAGTGAGGTGGCCTGTGTCTTTAGATATATATTCCACCATAAAAGGGAAGAGGGGGGAAATAGGAGAAAAATAAATAAAAAATGTGATAAACTAAAAACTATTTCAAATGCGCCCACAGTTGCTCCCAGCTGTCTCAGCAGTGTGCTATCCCTCCTTCTGTTTTCCACCTATGACTGTAACTTACAGTTCGGCACATGAGATGTACATACACATACTTTTGGCTGACCTTTCCACTTCAACTGACAGATTCTAATAAAATCCAATCCACTGCAGTCCATTCTACATTGCAATAAGAAAATGAACATATTGCTCAGAAACGTGTGGTTTGATTGGTGAGCAAAAACGGATTCACAATGTCTTTGTAAAGATCTGTGTGCCATATATTTCATTAAGCTACAGTTATCATGTCCTTCATAATATTTGGACACTTGCTCTCCAAGTAGCGTCAATTAATCTCTCTGGAGCTGTGAGTCTGATAATAAACAGTCACCCAGAAATCAAACAGCCAGACATTTTTTGCTCATTTTTTGCTCATTTATTTCTCTCTGTTTTTATCTTTTTATCCTATTTTTTTAAACATTGGGATCACTATCATTTTACTTGAGTGTGATACACCGGGAAGGAATGCCAAATCTCAGTTTAATACATCTTTTAAATATCACAATAAATCAACTTTTGCCAAGTCAACTGTTGCTCATCTTGACAGTTTCTCTGAATAATCTAGTAGTTCTAGGAACAATATTCAAATAAATGTGTGCTCATTTAGTCAATGCAAGTTTCCCCTTGAATGTTTTTCCTTGGTGGAGATGGGTGAACTGACACTAAACCTCTCCACTGAGGCCAAAGTTAATTTAACTACCTTAGGTGGGCAAACAAGCCTTGCTTGTCAAAATTAATATACTGTATATAATACAATATATAGTTTGTGTGGCACGTTTATGCCTTTGAAAAAGATGAAACAAATATGATGGTTCCCATGTTAATCTAATTTAATGCGTTTTAACTTGGGCATTTGGCATTATGAAATTTGTTGAAATGAGCTCAAATATTCAGCAGGTCTTTCAAGATAAATGATAAATTCTACATATTTTTATCAGAAGTTACTTTACACTCCCTAAAGCCTCATCGGCACACGGAAAAAAAGCTACATGATAAAGTCCAGAAGATGCTTTAACTATGAAGGAGGGGAGAGGGGCTCATTAATCTTTGCCTTTTCTGAAATGTCCGTGGTTTACTTCCCCTGCATAGTTGTCTTCTTCATATCAGTAAATAGGTTTCTGGGAATCATTGTTGAATCAATATTCTGTATTACGTAAAATGATTGCATATGCATATTTTATTTGCATTTTATTTGCCAGGTGTTTGCCATTTATGGCCTCGGAAATAAGGTTTGGCAACAGGCACATGCTGCTTAATGCAGAGAAAATATACGGACAGTTTTCCATAATGTAGCTGCATGTATGCAGGCAACTACAGTCAACCTTATTGTCTATGATCAACACTTACCGAAAGCCATTCAACTGGCCTTGATTTATTACTGTAGGCCTGATATAGTTTTTTAAATGACAGGAATGATTAAACTATATAAACAGTTGGAACGTTACTGCGACATGAGGAAGTGACAGGTTTTGTCGACTATTCAAAAACGATAATCACTTGAAATTATAACCTGTATTTAACTGAAGCCTTGAAAGAAGGGAGACTTAAAAGTAGCAGAAAATGTCCAATTAGCTCCATACAATTTTACGCCAGACACCAATAATTACTATGACCTTGTTAACTGGAATAGGGGACACATGTTAAAAGGACTACAAAAGGTAACAGGCTGCAACAATACCTCTCCTAAACATTTCATATGGCTTTCACTGCAGGTTTTTATATTTCCAGGACTATATTTGTCTCACAATGCAGCCGCTTGTCTTTGGGAGAAAGTAATGGCTTCTTTAGTCCTCCAACATGAAGTCTTGGTGACAAGGGGACTTCAATTACAACCTCAGAGAGACCCCTGGTTAAATTATTCAGTATGGACAAGGTTCACGGCGATAAACCCACGGGCAAATAATGTGTGTGTGTGTGTGTGTGTGTGTGTGTGTGTGTGTGTGTGTGTGTGTGTGTGTGTGTGTGGTGGTGTGGGTGTGTGTCACGAACACATGTCTTGTTTCAGTTATTTGACTCAATCCAAAATATTGACTGTGACACACACACACACACACACACTTTTAAAAACTTGTCTTTGGTCTTGTCTAGAATCGTGTTTTGTACTGTGGTTTTGATTTTTGATTTATTTATTGTATTGTTTGTTAGTATGGTACTAACCTGAGCACAATTAATTTCCCTTTGTGGACAATATAGAACATATATATATATCTAAGACTAAATGTCCAATAACATTAAAATCAATTTAAGATTTAAAAAAACTCATAATTTCAGTTTATAGTTTCAGGCACTCTTATTCATGCTTTTCTGAGCCTAAGCTGCAGGTGCACTCAACACATTTACGATTTTAAAGGTGCATTAACAAAATGATAAATGGCTTAACAATATTCAACAGCATATAATATTCATTGTTTATAAAAAAAAAACACAATTTCACATGAATATCATAAAAAGACAATAGCTTAAGGACTTCTCCCTGAATAAAAAGCAATTTGAACAGACTTTAAATGAAGAGAATGAATACAAAAATTATGGACATATATAGTTTTTTTTCCCAGTTTTAATTGAATTTAGGAATAATGTGACCAGCTGACCATGCGTGTTAGAGGTCTAATTCGAAAAAGGTAACATCACTTTTAAATTTATAAAACAGAAGCGGGCACTTTCAAGATTAAGCCAACACAGTCCACCGGACTTTGTATGACACAAGTAGGACATGCTGCGTAAACCATTGAATGAAAAAAAATAAAAAGTAATACTTGCTGTCAGTGAGAGAAAAAAACGCTGCAAATTACTGAGCCTTTCAAAAATGAGAAAAACACGGGGGGAAAAAAATAAAAACATTCAATTAAAAACGGAGAGGAAAAAAGAGAGACTTATCTGTAGAATACAAGCGGTCTAAAGTTAAAGGCTGTCACTCACATTTTGCCTTTAGGCTACACTTCCACTCCTTAGAACGCACCGAGCGAAATTACGCGCAAAGAAGACCACTGAAAAATCTTTTACTGCTGGCTTTAGAGAGAGTACACGGGAATCCGCCCGTCTAAACCTAAAAAGGTTTGTGTTTTCCTGTGTCGGACTGGGTGCAGCGGACAGCTCCGCGCGCCCCCGGTGCTGCTGAGGCGGACTGGAGCTCCTGTGCTCCGATTGGCTGCCTGCACTGACAGCTCCGCACATGATTGCAGGAGGAGAAGCCCGACCCCTTTCACTCTTGCTCAAGGAACCATTCATAAACTACACAAGTCCAGCTCACAGCTGAGTGTGGACGAAAAGTGAGCGCGGGGGGCACAGAGAGACACAGAGAATAACAGCGAGAGGAGATGAGTGGTCACAGACGATGGTTTAGCCTTTAGCGCGCGCAGCCCAGGACACGGATGGTGACCCACGACCTGAATATGAATCTACCTAGCGGTGCTGGAAGTGCTCATGAGTTGGACTGATATTTAGCAGGCTAATACGTTGCATCCCTATCCGTTTCCTCCTCCTCACACTGACGTCCATCCGCTGCTAAAAGCAACTACAAAAAAAAAAAAAAAAAAAAAACTTTTGATTACACACTTTTCCTGCACGGGGGTAGCATTTGCCTCTGGCTTTACCGGTAAGCATTGGATCCGTCGGCTTACTGCGACTCGCCGGTGTACAGCCCGGACCTCTGCCCAAACATGATTGCGACGCAGGCAAAGCTGGTTTACCAGCTTAACAAATATCACAACGAGAGATGCCAAGCGCGCAAAGCGGCCATTGCGAAGACTATAAGGGAGGTTTGCAAAGTGGTGTCGGATGTCCTGAAGGAGGTGGAAGTGCAGGAGCCCCGGTTTATCAGCTCCCTCAGTGAGATAGATGCGCGCTACGAGGGCATGGAGGTCATCTCCCCCAACGAGTTCGAGGTGGTGCTTTACCTCAACCAGATGGGGGTGTTCAACTTTGTGGACGACGGCTCCTTGCCCGGCTGCGCGGTGCTGAAGCTGAGCGACGGCCGTAAGAGGAGCATGTCGCTGTGGGTCGAGTTCATCACCGCCTCGGGCTACCTATCCGCCAGGAAGATCCGCTCCAGGTTTCAGACTCTGGTGGCGCAGGCCGTGGACAAATGCAGCTACCGCGACGTGGTGAAGATGGTGGCGGACACCAGCGAGGTCAGACTACGGATCAGGGAGAGGTACGTGGTGCAGATCACCCCCGCGTTCAAGTGCACTGGGATCTGGCCCAGGAGTGCAGCCCAGTGGCCCATGCCCCACATCCCCTGGCCCGGTCCTAACCGGGTAGCAGAAGTCAAAGCCGAGGGTTTTAACCTCCTCTCCAAGGAGTGTTACTCGTTAACGGGGAAGCAGAGCTCGGCGGAGAGCGACGCCTGGGTGCTGCAGTTCAGCGAGGCCGAGAACAGGCTGCTAATGGCCGGCTGCAGGAAGAAGTGTCTGTCCGTCCTGAAGACTCTGAGGGACCGTCACCTGGAGCTGCCGGGACAGCCGCTCCACAACTACCACATGAAGACCCTGCTGCTGTACGAGTGCGAGAAGCACCCGAGAGAGACCGACTGGGACGAGTCTTGCCTCGGAGACCGACTGAATGGCATCCTGCTGCAGCTCATATCGTGCCTGCAGTGCCGCAGATGCCCCCACTACTTCTTGCCAAACTTGGACTTGTTTCAGGGAAAGCCTCACTCGGCCCTGGAGGCTGCTGCTAAGCAGACATGGAGACTAGCGAGGGAAATCCTCACCAATGCTAAAAGTTTGGACAAACTATAAAGTGATTGTCGAGACAGAGCCGAGAGACATTTTGGGATAAAAACAAACAAAAAAAAAACTTCAGAGAAGGACAAACATGATTCTGCGACTGATTCTCCAAGCAATGTGAAAAATAAAATAAATACCAGTAACCGAAATAATGCAGCGGAGCAGCGAACCACAAAACCCTTTTTAAATGGAGCAATTGGGCCACTGCCAGAGAGAAAGTGAAGGTACATTTTCAGATAAATGTAATAACTTTTAGTTGTCTTCTTTAAATGTTTTCACAAAGTGAAGAAACTTTTATTTAAATATATGCACAAAATCGTTAAGTGAAAGAATAAAATGTAGCGTGCCAAGTTCAATTTTTTTCATTATGTGACTTAAAAAAGAAATGTTAATAAAAATGTTGCAAATTAAATTACAACTTGGCCTCGTGTCTTGACGTGTTTTGACAGCTGATATGACAGGGAAATCTGTTGCATTTTATGTTCTGTTATTGTCTGATAACGAGAATCATTAAGTTATTCATTTTGACGAGAGAAAGCCGATCTGTGCTCAACACTGGGAAAAGAAAAAAAAAAAAAAGGAAGAAAAAAAAAAGCTTTAGCTTTTGCTAAATTTAAGACGGTCGACTTTAGGCCATAGGCTACTTTATTTATACAGTGCGTCACAGGCCTTAAAGGATTTTTCGAATGAATGTAAATCAACAGGCTGATGTTAATATAAAGGCCCGGGAGCATCTCTCTGTTGTAACAGCATGCTCAAGCACAGGGGCCTACAGCAAAAAAAGTGAAGCCTTAATCTGATTAATGCGGTTGATTTTAGATAACGCAGAGTAGCTCATATGACACATTTATTGTCAAGTTTATATTAATGGATTCTGGTATAAAACTCGCATTCAAATAAATGAGGATGCTGTTCAAATAAACATATTTGAATACACAGCTTCACATTTAAAAAGGAATACGATCATTTCATGCGGTGTTAAACTGCACAAACACACAACCACCTGTGGCTCAGCAGGCTTCTGTGGTTAACGGTCGTCTAGAATGACCAAAACTAGTCCACATTTTACGGTTTATGATTTCTATTTATTTGGGAGCACTCGCTAATATTAACGTACCATTTTTTTTTTTTTTCTATTTGTTTACCATAAAAAAAAAAATGCTGGATGATCATTACTAATAGGAAGGCCTGATCCATTTGCCGTTATGTTTGACCCACAAAGACAGTTTGATGATTTATTTATTTATTTAGTTATTACAAACACACTGAATGTCCTATAACCACTAGGATTATTAATATGATAATATAATAATGTTGTCATGGTGTGAAAATTACTTGACAAAATATTCATGAAGAAAAGTCGTTTTGTAAAAGTGAAAAAGTACCAAAAGTATTGTGAGGAAAGAAAAAAAACTTCTTTTCCAATTCCAATATAGTCGTATTGTAACTTCAACGACAGAATGACACGACATTAATCTCCTCTTTGACACCACATTACCATGTGTTGAGATAACTCACTTCTACTTTGCTCATTTAAAATAACACACTTGTAGATACTGAGATATAACAACCTATAGCTGTAGGCTATATTCGCCAGCCTGCATGTATTTACCACCATCAGCACTATAGGACCTTCGAGCATGGCTTTCTATGTTGACCATTTGAGTCGTGATCAATAGAGCTCGAGTCTCTTACCTTGGGATCGATGGCCTTGAAGCCCGGCTCGTCTTCGTCCACCTCGAAGTAGAGCTCGGAGGCGGTGATGGACAGGGTGCCTCTCACCACCGCGGCCGGAGCCACCAGCTGCCCACTGGTGCTCAGGTTTACCGGGCCTGGAGAGGACAGACACACGCCGGTCAGAGAAGCCCCTCTCCGCGGTGGGGGGGGGGGGAAACACGGTGGCGTCACGCAGTAATGGTAAACATAGAAACCTCAACAGGGGGACTGCACTGAGCTGATGGCGGTTTTGCCTGGCATACAGTGGGCCTTCAACCGTGGACGTGGTTAATTAATTAAAAAAGGAAAGATGATAAGTGGGAAAGGGAAACACGCCAAAGGTAGCGATCATGTATATACGGCTATTATTATTATTATTTTTTTAAAAGGTAAGAATGTTTCTCCAAAGAGGTATGTTTATATACAACTATTAAGAGTTGCAGTATATTTAAATTGGGAGGCTAAAGGCTACACACGGTCTGTAGTTTTCCTCCTGGAATTGATAATCTACAATTAATCGATGAGTTCAAGATCAAACTAAAAAAAAACATGGCTGCCCAATGTATGACGCCTATGTAGCTATAGTTCCCCAAATAAGTCCTAAGTATCCTAAAACTCGCACTAAAATAAATTATAAAAAAAAAAAGAAGACAAAAAGTCCAACTTTGATTGCCAGTCAGAATGCATTGGTTGAGGGCGCTTGGTTGAAGCAGTGTTTAATCTCTCATCAATCTTAATTTATGCCAGAATGACAATGAGAGCCCGGCTCAGGGGAGCTGTGGGTGTTAGCTCTGCACATATGAGCCATTGTATCTGCAGATGTGCGCTGCGGAGAAAAGAGGCTCGGAGCCCGGCTTGATTTCCCCGAGCACCCGCACACTCCTTCAAACGGATGGAATAAACAGATATAGAGAGATATATATATATATATATATATATATATATATATTCATGCCTCTGCCTCTCGTGAACCCCGTGAGTACTGACATGTTATCCGTGGGTTGAAATAACATTGTTGGCTTTTTTTTGTTTTTTTTGTTCCATTCAGTCAGACATTCAATTACACCTGAAGCAGACAGCTGCTTAAGAGGAAAAGCTGAACCTCTCCTCGACGATCTCTCCTCCATATTCTCACAGTATACACACCACTTTATTAGACAGGATTCAACGTTTAATCCTATTGTCCTCCAGTCGCGTTATTTTAATAGCACTCTGAGCCCCATTAATGCAGTTTAGTCTGGCGAGCGCTGTCACTGCACATAAAAATGCGGATTACACAGCAATCCGATTAGCGGTATATATGAGATTTAATTAGGATTCTTTATATCGGACGGATCAAAAGCAACAAAGGACTGACAGCATCGCGAGTTGGATAAAATGTCACATAAGGTTGAGTTGGAGTCGTTTGATCAGGCTACCAGGCTCATGCAGGGGGGGGGGGTTATTTAGGCAATGCTGCTTTTTCTTGAATCAGAAACATATAATGTCTCATTTCAGGGTAAGCAGTATCCTGGGATAAACTCGGCTACTGCTGGATAAAAAAAAAATGTTTTGAGAGTTGCTACTCAGGCCTGTGTGTATGTTTGGGAAGCAGACCTCCAGTGGCAGACCGAAAACTAAAACTACTGCGTTTTCACCAGCACTCTCCTAGGATAGTGGTGCCATAATGAAATCATTTTCCAGGGGTTTAATAGGGCTGGCCGAGGCTTTCATTGAAAGCCTGTTTTCCTTGTACACATGAGGAGGCTGCGATGCTACAAGATATCTAGAAGAAACACACTGTGGTATCAAAGCAAAACAGCAACATTATATGGGAAAATCAATGAAATCCTATGGGAGATAAGGATGCCAGTGCACAAGACAAAGTGCTATATGACTCACTATTCAGTACAGCAACACAATGGAAGGATATTGAGCTATATGAAAACGGCAATGAGCAGGTTTCTTTATATTGCCTGGTCTGCAGGACAACCAACACCAGCAGCAGGGCTGGGAGGGGTGTGACTGGGTGAGACTGACTGAGAGGTGAAGAAGATGAGCAGTTTCTTTACCTGTTAAGTTGTCCAGGTCCTTCTCCTCTAAGGATGACAGAGTGTCATCGTCTCCGTCAAGTGATGTCTCACTCTCCGAGTTTTGATTTCCCAGAGCCTGACTCCTGATGGACTGCTTTCCTTTGAGAATATCCTCCTCGGACGCTGGAGGGGGTGGGGGCATATACAGTTTTATGCATTGAGTTACATTTATTTCATATTGTATTGTAGGTTAACACAATAAGCCTGATCAACTTTATTTCAGTGCAGTTTGATGGCTTTACATTTTTTTTTTAATGATCACACGTTTGAGCAGATTTTATTTTTTACGTGAAACCAAACACCCGACTCAGACATCTTTTCTCTCTAAAAACAGCAATCACAAACAGGAAACCGTTATTTTTAGATTGACTGATAAAAAAAAATGTGCTCAATATAAAAAAAAACACCAAAAAAAAAAAATCAGCTTTCTACCCACTGCTTTTGTTTAAGCGACAGCCACTAGTGTAGTGGTAAATAAAAACAGTCACAATTCCACTATAATGTTCAATGTAATTTTCATTACTGCACTCATTTACCACTCTTCATAAAATGCATGTTGATTTGAGACTACTTAGTAAACTTAAGTTATAGACTTTGTAAAACACTATCTTCCAAAGGTGGGTATACACTTTGTTTTGCCAACAGAAAAAGGCCAGCTTTTGTAAAGTACAGTGGGTTTACCCTCTGACTAAACCATTTACAAAGTTGATCGTTTAACCTACATTCATCAGTGAGGAGCAATGCTGACTTGTGTTGCATTTTCAGACTTGCAGAGCTGAGTGCGGACAAACCGAAAGCAACGAGCAACACAAGGCAGACAAAAGACAGATCTTAACCCTATATGCATTTTGGCCCAAAACAAAAACACCATTTCACACAAAAATGATTCAAACACATCTAAAACAAAACGAGGGTCGCACAATGCCTATTTTGATTTCAACTCAACGTGACTTGAGGTTCCAAATGGATTATTTAAGAAAAATGGTAATCTGCAAACATTTACGGAGCCTTGCATTCCCCAGTGGTGCATGGTAAGGATCCACAGACACAAGTCCACAGCACAAAGACTGGCTGGCAAGTCCTCTCTCTTTGTAAACATAGCTGGCAATAAAGCGAGAGCTTTCGCTGCTTCTGTGCATGTTTTATCAGCGGTCTGGTAAAAGCAACCCAGTTTTAAATCCAGTGAGAAGCATACAACACCATACTGGACTTGTTTTTTTCATCATCACCTGGGGGGAGATCTATTGCTCTTCCTAAAAATGCACAGTCGCGTTATGTGGCTATATACTTTGAAACTGCTAGAGGAGCTAGGATAAAAAATCTCTTGTCGTGGAAAATATGCAGCTCACTGATATTTAGAATGGTCTTCCTGTAATTAAGCCTCCCTGGAGGATTCTTTAGTTAGCAGCACTGAAATTACTACCAGCTCCTCTAATACGTACCACATGCCATTGTATTCACACCAAGCAAGTGGACAGGGGGCTTATGAGCTTAAAATACAGAGATCGATTTGAACTTCTTTGCATTTCACTGTAAACACGTAAGCAATTCTCACCCCAATGTAAAAGTACTGTACTACCACCATACATTATCACACCTTACAAATGCACAGACTGATGCAACTAAACCTTGTTACTGGGCTGATCCATGCTCATTCTACCCTCAAGTACAAGTTATTAATAGTTCCTCAGTATATCACTGAAGTAAGTGAAACAAAAATACTGACCACTCAGCATGCTGTTTGGCAGAGACAGACAGGAACAGCAAGAAAAGCTATTTTGACCAGTTACGTCACACATTGAAGAAATATGCACATACGTGCTAACTTCTCACTCTCGGTTCCTGGAGCGGATTCTGTTTTTTTTATTTGACAACTTTGAGGTGTGTGTGTGTGTGTGTGTGTGTGTGTGTGTGTGTGTGTGGAATCATGTTTAACTTTAAAGTACAAACTGTTATCAGTGGGATTAACACTATCAAAATGTTTGTGTAAAATATTGAATTAACTGAAATTATTAGTCTTACTTTTTTTTTTTTTTAAATGTCATTTAAATCAAAGCGTAATTTAAAAAAATGACAAAATGAATCTATGCAAAGAGCAGGAAAATGTAGCAGGGCACTTCAGCCACATCACTCATCGCACAGGGAGCAGAAACGTGCAGAAATCCCAACGGGTTACACTTTTTCCAAGACCCCATTTCCCGACTGAGAGGTTCAACTACCTGCTTATACAACTCAAGGCATGCATGGTCGCAGCAATTAAATTGTCAAAATTAACAAATTTGTTTTTAACGGGTGCGTAGCCAGGAGAGTGGTCATGAGGCGAGTATTGATTATAGCAGAACAGAGACAGTCTTCAGGTATTTACTCTGCCACCTCTGGTACACGGGCCCCGGACCAGACCAAATCAATCCCCAGAAAAGATGGTTCTTTCCAGGCATAAATACATAACAGCCTACTCAAGCCTACTGGCAGCCACACACACTCTCCTGTGGAAATCATCTTGGCGCGGTATGAATGATAACAGTTGTCCATACCCTCAACGCAGAAATGCCCATTTTTCTCCATGTTTAAATGAAAGGACGTATATTTCCCTCTTCTTAAAAAGACAAAATAACACTTTGTTATAATAGATCAGTCAGTAAAAAAAAAAAAAGGCTAAATATTTTCCATGGCTTCTAAATTTATGATCAAGCGTGAGATTTGAAAAGTGCAGCCACAAGTAGCTAGAAAATTAGGGTAAATTCAGGCTTGATCTTATGCTAAATATTTTCTTAGGGGGAGAGCCTGCATTTTCCCCTCTGCATCTGATGAATATAATTACAGCCAGATATGACCTTTGTGCTCTGGCTGAAAACTCAGCCCTGCATTCTCATCTTGAGCTGCACTTCCGTAACAAATGTCGGGTCGAGTAAAACAAGACGAAAGGTTACATCAGAAAATGGATGCCGTCAGGCTTCAATGTCAAAGAGTTATTTTAATGATATATTCCCATACTTCAGCCGGCCCGGGCAGTATACTCTCTTGAGGTAGCATACCCTTGCCGCAACTGGCTGCTGGCTATTTTTACACAGACTTGACTTTGAAACCAAATGTTGTTTGCAGGAATTTCTTTTGCTCCCCCCAGTGAAGAATATTTGCAGCACATAAGCTGAAATAGTTTTGAATAAAATTGAATACCTGACCAAATACCTGAACGAGCCAACTCACGGAGCGCCTTCAACACATTTTCCTCAGCTAAAAGAAGCCAGTGACAGAGCAGTAGTGACGTGTCTGTTCTCTGTCATGAACTAGCTGAAGGGAAAACGAGGAGGAATTAAGATGGAAACGAGTAAAATGCAGAGGCTTGCTGCAGAAGAACAGCGACCAGCTGGCCTCGGTCTCCAGCTGCCTCCACACTGCAGCCATTACTGCAGACCCCAAGTCTCCCAGGATCCTGGGATCCCCAACACTTATTGCTTTTAGATCACCTTCGTATTGACTCCCGTCACACCTGCCATTTGTCTTCGGGAACGATGTTACATTTAAGGGGACTTTTGCAGGTGACACATTGAGGACATTTTATGCTCAGAAATGGCCATTTATTGGAGAGTCATTGATTGAGCTGGTATGACGATGATTGTGCTGGATTATTTACTTTTTTGCAGAAATTAGGGATTACGTGCACTCTAGCGGAAATGCGACTCCTGGTGTTAATGCAGGGACATGCGTCATTCAGATGTTGTGGTTAGAAGTGACTGCTGGGAATGTTAAGTTGTTCTCAGACGCGGTTAATTGAAAAATCGGCACCTGTCTTTATAGAGAAGCGCACAGAAACAATGAAAAAATGATCTGACCTATTTGAATATTAAGGGGAAAAGTAATCCATGTTGTTAGTGTTAATGAGAACTCTGTACTTTGGGTAATAGCAGAGTATTGACAAAGTTTTTCCAAACCACATTATATTTTCCCACATCTTAAGAGGCTCCAAGTACAATGTGGAATCTTTCTTCAACGGCAGACTGCTATTTGCGTTTCACTAGTACAGTAGATTTAACCTGAAGGACCAATACAACTTATTACATTAACTCAATACATTCATCATAATTATACACTTCAAAATACATTTAACCTTGACAATAAAAAGGTACATCCATTAGTATACCTCTGATCTAACAAACTCTCCTGCAAAGGAATACATCAAGGGCATTCATTCCAAAATGACCCCTCATTAAAATGCAAAAATCTTAATAAGGGACTAAATAGAGGAGGGAGCATGAATGCTACTTACCACTGATACCAGCCACTGTTACGCAGCAAAGAAAAAAGAATGAACAGAATTTCACATTTCATCTCCTTCATAGCTCAGTTTAAAACTGAATTTGTGAGTGAAGCATGCTGCTAACACATTATTAGTCCAGCTTTGCATAATGGGGGTGAGAGTATGAAATTACCTTTGTGAAATTCAAATGAGGGTGCTATTTTACTGTGTCTTGTGGTACAATAAATCTTTTAT
Source organism: Perca fluviatilis (assembly GCF_010015445.1). NCBI lineage: Eukaryota > Metazoa > Chordata > Actinopteri > Perciformes > Percidae > Perca > Perca fluviatilis. The sequence goes on from NC_053112.1 coordinate 32,668,273, forward strand.
TGCAACGGGAAGACTAATTTTTATTACCATGTACCTGGTGCTACCACCGAGTGAGTAAGAAAGGGAGTGCAAACAACAGGCTGGGACTCGGTGGATGGGACTGACCGTGTTCGGCCGCGGCTTTGAGAGCAGCCTCTGAGTGAGTGGATCCGTAGGGGTTCCTGATGAAGCGACGCCGCCGCCTTAAATCGTCCTCCCAGTAGTCCAGGCGCCAGAACTCCCTCGGCCGGCTGCAGCGAGACAGAGGTAGCACATGTGTTAGCAATTACCAGCCAGCATGGTATAGCAGCCCCGCATTAGCAGTCGGTCCGAGCAAGCATACATAAAGCCAGCATTGTGTTTGGTGTGTTTTTTTTTTTTTTTTTTTTTTTTTAACTCTCAGAATCACTCTTTAAAAACATTCACTTGTACACAAGTTTAGACCCCAAAATCATTGCACTTGACAACGACAGTATCTCCATCTCGGAGGATAAGGTGTTCCCTTTTTTATCTCTCTCTCTCTCTGAAGGTCAACTGAGCACTAAGTACATCACAGTGGAATGAGCATATGACAGCGTGATCATTTTCCACACACTTCTGTGGCACGTGCTTCCATTCTAGGCTCATTTGAAGCCCAGCAGGATACCTCTTGTCAGGACTCATGGCTACCAGGATAAGGAGAAGGCCATTACAAACACAGGGGAGGGGGTTGGATAGCATTACCAATATTAATCAATGTCTACAGCACCTATTTTTCTTTCCAATTTACATCTCCCTTTACCAGGCCCGGTCAGTAAATCATTCTGCTCTCAAGGAAAAGAAAGTGTTAACTTTTAATGAGTCACGGCCACATAGCCTTGTGCACGTACACTGTGTGCCTGTCTATCGTGAAATATCACTTCTATTTTTTGAAAGTGAGGTAATTAAAACAATCTAAAATATGTATCACCCATGGCTTGGGAGGCACAACAAAGCTTAAAGAAAATCATTTTTTTCTGATTCCATGAGCAATTGTTTCTTTTCCAGTTTAAAAGGGTTTTGGAATTTGAAGAACTTTTTAGTACAAAACAAAGCTGTTTGTGTGTCAATTAGGCGGCATGAATATCCATTTTCTTTATAATGTAAAAAAAAGCTCATGTGTTAATGATTAACAACTCAGGTGGGGAGAAAAAACATGCACTTGGGTCTTCCGTGAGACTAAATCCTGACTGTCGACTCAAGTCAAATAGTCATTTTCCTTGTACTAAATGTTCTCATGAGAAAATCACTTTTAGGAAATAAGAAAATCCTAGTCTAGGCTTGTCCTGGAGTTAGTTTTCTTGCTTTTTGTTCACCATGAGATGTTCCTAAAACCCACTGCAACAATTTACCACCATTTGATGAAATACTGTAAATCTCTGCAATTCTGCTGGTCTGTGTGAAAAGTGAAAATAAGACCGGCAGTATCTACGCCCAGGTAGGCGCAAAAAAAAAGCAGAAAAAAATAAAAATAAAAAAAAGTTCTAACGATACAAAATATTTCTAAACTAATAAAAACAAAACCATGACCAGGTTATTCAAAAGTGGCTGCAGTGTATCCTGTGAAGGTGTAGAAAGAAACAGTGTATGGTTTCAGTGGCATAAACTATGACGGGGGAACCCCAGCATACTTTATGTGATCTACTCTGGCCGGGGGCTCCTCACAAATCTTCAGTCCAACACCAATGATCACACTGGGGCCTCTAAAAGGGAAAGGAGCTTTATGCAAGAAAATAAATACAATTTCAAAGTGGGTCCCTTAAAACCCTGTATGTCCTAGCTAATGAAAACCATTGATTATTTGATTTATCTTAACAAAACGGAAAAAGAACCCATCTCAAAAGACTGGATGACGAGTGGAGAGTGGCTGCTGCTCATATCTTAAGTCTGGATGTAAATTCAGGGCAGAGATGACAGCCATAGAGTTAGATATGAGAAGAGGTTTGTGAAATGTATAAAATGGTCTAAATGGGAATGAAGATTTGGTATAGACAGAGCAGTGAGACAGAGAGAGAGAGAGACAGAGAAAGACCGAGCGAGAGCGAGAGTGTGTGTGTATGTGTGTGCAGAATGCAAGTTGGACAGACACAAGGGACGCGGGCCTGTGCAGCACCAGATTTCTCGCCAGTGACAAAGACCCTGCTCCATGTTTGCATGCGATAGTCTCTGAACGCAAATGGCCACTTCATCATCCTGCCTGCAACGGTATTCATCTATGAAAATAATTATCAAGGTTGTGCATGGCGCGAGTCTCGAATCAAACCACCTCTGCCAGTCATATTAATCCAGCGCTCCATGAACAGGCGACAATGGAAGTCCTAATGATGGGGTGCTGGAAGAGGTGGACGCACGATGAAAGATACTTCGTCATCAATCCCCAATGAGGGCGCCGCCGTAACAAGAATGGAGAAGTACAGCGCTATGCAACCCCCATGCCACACACTGAGTATGTTTCCACAAAGATGATAAATTATTCAGCGCTCATCCATTCTGCTAGGGCATCCTTGGCAGAATTTACCGAAGCGCCATTCTTCAAAATAACAACAATTAAAATAACAAAGGGCCAGCGTTGCTGTGGATCGCGCCAACCACTTGTGTAATTAGTAATTACTTCGGTCTTAAAAAGGTGTCTGGAAGGGCCGGCTCGTTAAGCCTGAAGTGACTGTTGTCTGATGATGAAAGTGGGGTAGAGACAATCTGACGGAGGCAGAGCGTGTCCTTTCAAATCTGGCCAAAACTTAGATGTATAACACAGCAAGCCTTACACGCGCAAGCCCTGAGTTTGTGTGTACTAAAGAGAATTTGTTGAGCCATACCAAGCCTTTCTAATGTAGACCACATTGGCTACTGATGAAACAGAGTCCGGAGGAGTTTTATGGGTAGTAGTAAATAGTAATTACCTTCTTTTCTTTTCTCTTTTTTTTCCAAACATCTTCTGGATGCTCTTCAGGGCTCTGGAGTTGTAAATTTGAGCAAGTTTACCAACAGAGAGCCCGAATGGGAAAGCTCAAGTTTCCCCTTTTATGTGGCCCTGATGCTCTCTCCCTAATCAGTTAACAAAACAGTTATGCCTTCAATGTAATAAACTCAAACACAAACCATCAACACGCTGCAAGGAGATACTTTACTGGTGCGCTCTTTAAGATTTCAATTGCGCTATTAAATTGTCCTTTTGCATCAAAACAGAGCCGGCGTCCAAGTAGATCTGGCATGGTTAGGTGACATGCAAAACAAACGGTTTAATTGTGACGCGTGTTCAGTATGAGAGCTGGTTCACGATTAATGAAATGCTTATTTTGAAAGTGGAGGGCCAAGTGAACCACATGAACGATGTCCTCTACAATAAACGATGGCCTGAAACATGGGTGCCGGTTTTCCAAGTGACAAGCGAGACGCACGTTTATTTACAAGAATGTATAAATGCCAGTATGATGACAGCTGATGACTGAAATCCCTTTATTTAAAAACATAACTAGCGTTTCTCCAAGTACTAATCAATAAAAGGTCTATAATACAGATAGTTCGTCAAAATGCTATTGTTACAATTTCAACCAAATTAAAAGAGCTTTAGAAAGACATATCTATTTTTCTGTTTTTATACATTAATCTTATACACGAGTCTGGATATTTTTTTCTTTCCTTTGTTGTATTGACTAATACACTTCCCTGCTGCACCAACCCCATTTCCCTCGGGGGGTACTGAGGTTTAATCTTATCCTTAATATAATACTAATCTGGCATTAAGAAACCCTAAAATAAACAATCCCAATTCACTTGCAAGTAACCTCTGTTAATCATGATATATTATTGGGATTATCGGCCAGTTTAAACATGTTAATAGATTCTGTCTGCAGGTCCTGAAAGTTTGATAGCACTGCTATTTCTATGGCACGATTGTTCGTTTGCTGACAGGGACAAATGACTGCCATCCATCAAGATTCAATCAGACCGCGTTGTTTCGGAGACGGATGCATCACAGCGTTTTCACCACTTCCAGTTTTAAAAAGTTTCTTTTGCTTTCAAACGGACACTAGAAACAGAGATAATAGAACAAGAAAGGCATCAAATTCCCTTCCTGATTAATTTTATATTATTTCATTTGAATTCGGCTTTTTGGGAAAGGTAGAATTTACCTTGGATGAATATGGAGAGGTAAAGAACATATTACAATTTTTTTGCATGGGTTCATATTCAAAGCATTTGATGTTATGTAAATGATAACATGACCTTTATCATAGCAAGCAGGACAAGCAGAGTGAATATGCTTTCATATATCACCACAAGCGACTGCACTTTGGCACAAACAGTCATTCATAACCTTTCTGCTAAATTAATTTGGGTACAGTCAATGAGCCCGCACATGCAGAAGACATTTCTCTCCTTGCTTATTTTATATTAATGCCAGTTCCTATTGGCAGCCCTCAAATTGCTCAAACATTGCTGCTACCCCTAAGATCATTTTGCTTTGATTTGCATAAACCATGTGTTTAGAAGAAACGGGAGAGCGGGAATAGATTGAGGATTTGTCATGTTGAGGACTGGTTGCTTGAGCACTGGCTCTTTGTCAAACGTTGGCAGGGATCACATCGATGGTATCTCCAGACTCAAATTAAAATGAAACAGGACCAAATACCTTCCCACTGAAATTGTTTGGCATGATTAAGTCTTGCCGAAGTGATTTTCTACATGTGCATTAATGCTTATCCTTCCCACCCCAATGAGGTTTACAGGAGACCATCTACATGTGTGTATATGTTAATTCACCTCAGCTAATGTTGTTTACAAGATTTACCAGAGGTAATGTTCAGGTCACAGACCCAGCAACATTTCCATTTTATCACTTTGAATGTCCACATGTAATTTTGCCCATCCTTATTATTAATAACAGGATCAGGTCATTTAATTTCTCTATTTTCGAATTTAAATATTGTAATCCAACACTACACCAGATCTGTGATGAAGTATTTGTAAAAACATATTTAATATAAAAAAAGAAGAAAAAAAAGAGTATGCACTTGATTGGAGAGAAGAAAATAAATGAAAACTGAAAATGTGAATCCTACATGAGCCGAGGAATTCAATCCCACTGAAACAAAGTCCAAGCATCTTGTTAACTCCCTTTTCACTGAATTTGTTGCTAACACACAACAGTGCATGCACTCATTACCAAGGCAACATAAGCACCTACCACTCCTCCCAATTAACTCCAATTTATCCAAGAGCTTTCAAAAAGCGATCTGAGAAAAAAAAGGAGCGACTGATATTGCATCTCTGCAACATCACCGGCTTGTGAGGATCAAAGTAGTCCCATGGGTGGGAGGCAAAAGGCTTCAGACTCCCCACAATGCAGTGCAGCCAAATGAAATAATGCAAATCGAGCCCTAATTACCACCAGCTTAGTGCACAGCGTCCAATTAGCAGCAATTACACTCAGTGTAAATTCACCAACAAAAAGCCAGACAATTGCACACTAATTATATCAGATTTCATGGGAGGTAAAAGGGAAAGTGTTCCGTTTAGTAAGGTAGTAAATATTGACCAAAGACGGGAATGTTTAACATGACGTAACGTGCGGTGAAAAAGCATTTTTCAATAAAATCAAAAATGTTGCACTTGATTTTATTGTTTAATGTTAAAATAGCTTCACGGTTTGCCTTATTAAAATTATCTAAGCATCAACTGCATAACAAATAGTGTCTGCAGACCTCCCCTGCTACATCGCTGAAGTGGTACCATCTGTATTTTTGATGAAGGGTCACATTTTTCCTGTGATTTTGACAACATGCATTTAAGGCCATTTATCACCACTACTGCGAGGTAATGAGGGCATCCACTGGACCGGAGTTGCATAATTCTGCCATTACTGGCCCATTGTAATAATCTTCTGACCTCTAGCTTTCAGAGCTGATCTTGAATGGCGTGACAAATCTGAACACATAGCCAACGTTTCCAACACACCCCAAAAGAAAAACACAGTGGAGAAGCTCAAGGTCAGCTGAGACTGGTAAGGTCTAAGAAGTTTTTTTTTTTTTTTTTAAGTTCACATTTAAAACACAAATATGAGTCCATGTTTATACCTCAAACACCAATACCAGTAAGGGGTCTTGCAGGAAAAAACAATCATTCTGAAACACCCAATTTTAAACTTTTTTTTTTTTTTTTTTAAAGCAAAACATCATAAATTCGACCTTAGTTTAAGATTTTAAACTAGACAAAATTGAAAAAAAAAATTGAACTTCTCTTGCTTGTTAGGTAAGGAGTATGCTGATCATTTATTAAACAATAAAACAATCTCTCTTGAACTCTGTATAGCAGTCTGTTGTGTGTCCTGCTTCGGCGTGATGCAGGGCTCGGCAATCTCATCTAGCGAGGCTGTCTGCTATTCATGAGCACCTCCTCCCCTCTCTCCATCATACGGCTGTGTCCATTATACAGCACTTATAGCACAGTGTGTGTGTGCGCCTGTGTGTGTGTCAAGTGCAGCGACTCCATTGCAAGGTGACTGAGACGATCAAATCAACAGAAGTCTGACTAACTGTAACGGCCATGTAGTTATCTCTTCATTCGAGAAAGTCATCTAACAGAAAAAGCATTGGATGGAAGTCTTGGATTTTAAATACTACATTTTTTTTTCAGCGATTTATTATTATTGCTCATATTGGTAATTTTGTTCAGTTTTATATTGCTTCACACTGCATTAACTTCTGACAGTATACTGTACCTTAGCCAGAGTTTTAGCATGGTCACATTGTTTTACACGGCTCATAAGATAATTAGACTTTCTGTAGAAATAGCCCATACTACATTAATTATTTTCGTTTTCTATTTCTAAAATCTTTCAAGTGTGTTAATCTATAAATGTTGCAACTGCTAAAACACAAAATCACTCCTGAATGAATAAATCTGTCCCTCCATCTCTAATCAATATCAGTCCTTTACATCACAAATCGCCCGTGGTCTGATCCTCTTAAGGTGGTGCTGAATTTGAACTCAGACCCAGGGATGGGGGTGTAAAGTAAATCTACAGCAAGAATACAAGCTGAAGATCTACGAGTAAAGGGTGATCCTCAGTCTTCCGCTCTCTACACCGAGACGTTGGGATTTTATGTGGCCTTTTTCCGGCTTTAGTTGAAAGAGCTGGATTCTAAAGATAAAGGCAATTTTTTGGCAAATGGTGAGAGTAGCAAAATGAATGACCTGCTAGTACCATGGTGTAATTACAGTGGCTGCAAGCATACCAATCTATCACGACGGGGAAACGACACACGCTGCAACGGGGTTAGTCAAAGGAGATAGCCTTTGACTAACTACTGGCCTCGGACAATCGATACTCTGCAGATATTGCATCCAGGGAGAAAGAAGGGGGGGGGAAAAAAGCCCTAAAAACTTCCCAAATGGCTTTTCATTCAGATATTGATCAGCACCCTTTTATCATGACCTTGCTCCACCAAGGCCATATACTTTCTTAAGGGTATATGAAACTCATAAATCTGAGAGTTGCTACAGAGTCACACTGGGCTGCGAGCAGCGAGGCAGGATGGTGTAATTGGTCTTTCTGGGATGGCGGCCCTCTTTCATACTTCATAACAAGGATTCCATTACATTTCTGAGCTGCTAGGAAGAGGACGAACAATACTGATGGCCTTAAAAAAAAAAAAAAAGAAAGAAAGAAGCGGGTGTAAAAGATGTAAATGGATTTGGGTAAATTGGTTTAACTGAAAACCTCTTGCGGATTCTCACCTCCAGTTGTGGCCACTGTCGCTGTGCATACAGTCTATGTAGTGACACAGTGATTCACAACCGGGGATAATTGTACCTCAGAGGGTGTTTTCTGCCGCTGCTAAGGCTACGTGGAAGGTTTGGAGAGAAGCTCCGCTAATTTGAATTGGTTTTATTTGAAATAAAAATGATCTGGTAAAAAATGTATTTCATATATATTTTTATATATCTCATATGTTTAATGAGGAAAATAAAAACAAATAGAATTACAAATTAATGTGACGCTGATCTTAAGTTTAGTTATGGTCACAATGACCAATAAACCAACAGCTGTGTGCACAGCACACACTTTAAACTGTAGAAATGAAGATATAAAAGTTAGATAAATGTCCATCCTTCTACTACTACAAGTGGTGAACATGCAAACTTGACCAGATCTACTGGGGGGAAAAAAAAGAAAAATGTAGACAGAGTCTTCACAACAAGGATCACTGTTTTGTATCAAAACAAGCTCCTCTGGTGAATAATGAATTGTGATAACTATGTGATATCTATGCATTATGAGAGAAAGCATTGCATCATTTCCACAATAACGATTAAAAAAAAAGCACCAGTTTTAATGAAACCATTTACCTTTTTCTTGTCATTTTAAATGATCCACCGAGCGTAATCTTTTGAGTCTGGGTCTACACTGCAACACTTAACCATGCTAACATATGGACATCATCAGCTGTTAATATGTTACACCATGACACTTTGTTACTATTCCTTACAGCCCCAGCCACTGTACTGTATATACAGTTGAGGTAAATGTTATCATTAAGGCTATATTCTAATTCATATCCATGATCCAGACTGCACGGTAGAGCCTTCGTGGCACGTTATTTTATGTAACTAATGGAACGCAAGTCTGTCAAACTTGAACAGTCTCCCCAGAGATTTAGGGAACATCCTTTTTGTCCCCATCACAGCTTTTCTGTCCCAGACACGTGTCACTGTGCATGATTAATGCGGTGGAGGGTTTCACGTTAAACCCGTTTAAGGACTTTGGTGTTGGAGATCCCTGCGTGATGCGACGAGTCTCGTTTAAAAAAAAGATTACCATAACTGAAGGCAGGCTCGCATCGCTTCGCGTAGTATGTTTATGCTATATGTTTATGACTGTATCAAGGCAGATGGATGACTATAACTCGAGCCCCAGCTAATTGGTTTTGAAGTAGTCGGGACCCGGACTAAAAGGAAACAACTGTCTCGGCCTCGGATGAGACGGGAGGTGTGGACTGCTACAGCTGCCACTGCTCAGCACATCAGGTCATGTTTGTGTTTAGACTGCAAGTATTTATAAGCAAACCAAAAGCTATTATCAGTTATTAATGACCAGTTATGTACGGTACAAAGCAATGGACTTGTTTCAATGTAAAGAAGGGCTCATTTCAGAGATTATCTACTGTGGATGCCCTTTAACTGCGACCCGGACTGAATTTTGGTAAAATATCAAATACATATGTTAGTGTAAAAAAACAAAAAAGGCTTAGCTACAAAGATTAGAATACAAATAATCAATTGCTAGAAAGGTAGAGTGCAGAAATCAGTCCAATTGGAAACCGTAGTGTATAAATCTGAAACAGGAAAGATTGGGGATCCAGCTACGGAGTTTATTATATTCCCAAATACAACACAAGGCAAAACTGATAGTCCGATAAGTCAGCAGCTGCAGAGTTTTCCATCCAGCAAACAAGACACACTCTCAGCCTTTTACATACAGATTTGTGCAATCACTCATTGCTTTGGTTTAGTGTATACTGCAGCTAGAGGAAAGGATGTGGGGGAAAAAATGCCCGTCTTGTCTTTGTCTCCATCTTAACTTTTGATGCTTCAGTAACAAATGCCTCTCTCTTATCCTCCGTTCCATCCATCTCCCTCTTTCTCCCTCTCTCTCTCTCTCTCTCCGTCGGTCTTCCTGCCCCTCTCGTGTCATGCATTTCCGAGAGTCAGTGTACTCTAAACAGTTATGTTCTTGTTTCCTATGGTTATAACTTCGCTGACGTGCTGGAGTCCCATTTCCTTTTTCAGCTCTGCGTGCACAGTACCAGCGCAGCCCTAATGTACAGTGTGTCCATAAAACATGCACGCAAGGCAATGCAGACATTGTGCAGACCTCGGCTTTAACACATGCATTACATTCAGTATTATGTATCATAATTGTGATTTAAGTCTGGAATGAAAGCATACAAGTAGAGATGAATCGGGCTGCCGCAGTTTCTCATGCAATCATTTATTTAAATAAAAAAAGAAGAAGCAGCTTTGTGATCATGAATGTCCTCACTGTAGTAAGCATAACTCCACGGCACGTTCTGAGCATAATAACAATGATTACTTGGGAGGATGGTACAGTGGCAATCCAAGAGGAGTGGGACAAATCTAACAAGGCATGTTATGATTACAGGACAATGAGCAGTAGTGCTGTAATTGTATGGTTAATTCATTGATTAGTTGATAAGCCGAACATTCATTTAATTAAATAATTAAAAGGCCCTTCAAAGCTACTGTACCAACTTCCTAAGGTGAGTGATCGATAAAAAAAATGAATGCCATAATGTTGCTTATTTCAACTGAGAGATTCCTGTATTTGTTGTCTGAAGTGTACACGTGCTTCTAAGTTGGAGAAAGCCATGTCATGTATTGCAGTGCACCAATCACAATTTAGGAATATCTGAATCGGATTACAGTTGAGGATTTTGTTTGATTATGTTGCCGGGGAGATGCCACTCAAATCTGACCAAAACGACATTGATTAAATGGGTTTTTGAGTTTTAAGTTCTTAATCAAGAAGAACTAAGGATGTGTGTTTTTTAATCCAAACATTTTGACTTTATTTATATTATTTATTTTGACTAAGATTTAAAAAAAACGTTTGGGTCTAGTGGTGGCCAGGTTGGTTCAGTGGTGGAGCAGGCGCACATATACTGAGAGGTTTATGCCAGGGTTCAAATCCGACCTGTGACTAATTTCCTGCATGTCTTCCCCCTCTCTTTCCCCTTTCTCACCTAGCTGTCCTGTCAAAAACAAAAAGGTGGAAAAGCCCAAAAGAATAATCTTAAAAGAAATTAAATAAAACATGTTTGGATCTTTAATAACAAATTCCATCAAGGAAAAATGCCAAACACCAGCTGGTTCCAGGTTTTGAAATGTGAGGATTTGCTGCCTCTTTGTTTTACATCACCAAAAATGTAATGTCTTTGGGCATTGTACTGTCAGGCATAACAAGCAATTTGAAGATGATAGATGTTAAGGTGGCATTTATTTTTGTATTTTTTTTACCATTTTGTGATACTTAACAGACTAAACCATAAATCCATTAAACGTAAAAGCAACGCAAAGATTACCTGATAGAGAAAACAATAGTTCGTTGTGATTATAATCGGAAGCACATACAGGTTAGTATTGGTGCATGAAGAAGAGAGTAGGTTCTGGAGAAGGGATATAGTAAATGCTCTGCGCCTGGTCTTTTTATGCATCACATGATATGTGCTGTAGAGCTAAAATGATTAGTCGAATAATCGATTAGTCGATTGAAAGAAGATTAACTAAAAACTATTTTGTAAACTGATTGTGTCATTAACCCTCACTGGTTCCAGCTTCCTTAATATGATATGTGATTATCGTCGTCTCTTCTCTGGTTTGTATTATTGTGAATTAAATAATTACAGTCTTTGGACTGTTGATAAGACAAAGCAAGCTCTTTGTAGATATTGTGACGTTGTGTTGTGGGGAAATTGTGATGAGCATTTTTCACCATTTTTCACCATTTTATAACATTTTACAACCTAAACAATAAATAAAAAAATAAAAATCTAAAATAAAGATGAATGAAAACAAGTTAGTTGCAGCCTTGGCAACAGATAATGTACATAATATTTGCTCTACACTGTTTATGCATTACACACAACGCTGTATGTCTAATGGGGATACTTTTTACTGTAAATCAAATTATAAATCCTTTATTTAAAGAGAACAAAACAAAAAACTCAAGTGGTAAGACAAAACCCTCCTCGGTATATTGGGTAGACACCATTTCACACCATCTTCTGGATCATTAGTGGATGAGTGTGAACGTTCTGCTCCGGCTTCTTTCCCTCAATAGTGCGCTGGTGAAATGACATAGCACAAGATAAAATAGTAATGCTAATATCAATAGTTTGTCCATTACAGGTCAGCTAACTGTCCAGCGGAACAGTTACAAAGCTGTTCCTTTTCGATCTCACAAGGTCGATCAATACGGGGGCATACTGTTTCAATTTTGCCGGCATTGATTTTCTCTATAACACTCCAACCCCAAAGCATTCGTCTTTCTGAGGGAAGGAAGATTTGATTTACTGAAGAAAAATTGGAGTGCACATCACAAAGATTTTTTGCCGGGCGGGAGGGTGACATGCCAAAAGATGGATGTCCCTTGGCTGGGAAGCCTCTAGCCTAAGGGCGTCCATTAAGGCAGTGGTGCTGCAGAAAATGAGCTGCTTATATGAGGGAGGAGGAGCAGAGGGAGAGGAGTTGGTGTTCGAGGTGTGTGTGTGTGTGTGTGTGTGTGTGTGTGTGTGTGTGTGTGTGTGTGTGTGTGTGTGTGTGTGTGTGTGTGTGTGTGTGTGTGAGGGGGGGGGGACTAGCTGTAAGTTAGGATTGTTGGAATAAAAAAGGATGCTGATGCATGCTTAAAAAGGAAAGCATAAGACAACACAGGAAAACAGCAAATGCCAGGGTGTACACCTAAACCTCTGCATTCTTGAGTAATCCATTTGCCTCAAACAGAGTGTCTACATCGGTAGATTGTCAACAGCAGCTTTGCATAAAAAGTGTGCACGCTGCCTCTATGCCACACTTCAACCTTTTTTCAGCTGCAGCAACCTTCCTTTTATTTCCCCCCCGCTTCCTGCATCCAGAGTGAATTTCCATGGTACATTAGTCAGCCTATTAGAATGCAATAAAGAGAAGGTATGAGAAGGGGGGGAAAAAAAGAGGAGAGTAGTGCGAGTCCCCAGAGACGGTGAGTTGGCGTTCTCCATCATCTGCCCTGATCTCCCCTCTCTGTCCGTCGACTGTGTCTAGGTGTCATATACATGAAAGATGATTCCTGACCCAAATAAACACTGCAGCAGTCTGGATGCTCAGTGGACCCAAGCTCAAAGAAAGGGCGGGATCGGGGGGTGGGTGATGAGGAGTGAAAAATAATGACATCTGCCAGTTGTTTCATTTGTGGCTATCTTGCTAGCTGTTCATTTACCTTTTTTTTTTTCCCCCTTTCTTAAAAAGACAGCAGACTGGCATGTTGTACACCTGAGTCTCAAGGCACTGGGACAGAAGCGTATGGATGAACAGGTAGTCGCCCTGTCTGTCTGGCTGTGGATCTGGCTGTGTCTTGACACTAGATGACAGACAAGGGCACAAAAACGATAGGTACTGCCTCTGTCTGGTGGAAGGAATCCTCCCTGGACCCCCGGTGATACAACTGAAGGAGATAGCGAAACAAGAAAGAGCAAAGGACAAGGAGTGGGGAGAAAAGAAATTGTATGTCTCGACGAAGCGAAAGGAAGAGAGAGAGAGAACCGCAGACGAAGCAGGGGAATGGAAAAGTGGAAAATCACCTAACACCTTTTTTCTCCAGAGGCCGGGGCCGCTGTAAGCTGGATATTAAGACACAAATTGCATTCAGGCGGGTCACACTATGTCAGAAGATATTAGATGCCTGCCGTGAGGAAACAACAATTCCCATCAGCTTGTGAGAAAATAATATTTTCATTTTCAGACTCTTTATTGAATGGAAACTTTGGGGAATACATTTTTATGGCGTGTGAGCAGGCAGGCTTGGATTTTACACCCGAGGAACAAAAGGTCGTAATCATAGCTGCGTATTGTCTTGGTGTTCCTGGATCTCATATTCAGAGCTGAAATAAAAAGGTTGCGGATTTCATTGTGCGTTTCCGTCCTTCCCCTCCCGTTAGTATTAACATGCAGGGATGTTGGCGCACCACCGTTTTGTTGCATTCCTGGAATTAGGTAACGAACATCCCTTACATTAGAACGCCTGGCCCTGCAGGTATGCAGGTGTGTTTGTGAGATTATTTTTTTTCCTTCTTTTATTTGTTCTTTTTCTGGGTTTTGCAGCACCAGATGTTTCCCCTATGCCCGCATACCACGAGCTCTGGTGCGACCACCTGACCTTCACAGTAATTGACCAAAAATATTGATGTAATGGCACAGGACTGATTGTGATTTATTAAAAGAGCGCTGCACTCCAAGGCCCAGTGCCAATGGCTCCCTGCGCCCATCGGCAGCCATTAGGAAAACCATCAATAGCGCAGCGGCATAAAGGGCCAGTAATGGGAGACTTTTCTGGCCAGGGCTCGTAGAACACAATCTCCATAGTAAATAGCCTTGTGTGAGTACATATGGAGAGTAATAGAAAGAAAGAGATGGAAAGAGACGCAAAGGGAGGAAGAGGGTGTCAAGGAAAGAAAGATATGACAAATAATACACCGCATCCGGATATAAGAGAAGAAAAAAAAAGAGAAAAGGGAAACAAAAGGCAGCCAGAGATAGATTCCTGATCCAATAGCAAACTAACCCTCGCCAGACGAGTCTCTGGAGAGTTGGTTCAGCCTAACAAGCGTGAGCCAGCGGCCGTCTCTCCAGCTCACCATTACACACTACCTGCACAAACAGCCATCATTAGGGAATCGCTGCATTGGATTCTGCTGCCTGTTTCGGCGAAACAAACACAGAGGATAGGGTTCTTCTGTGCTTAATGGGAGCGGAGCTGTTTAAATGGCTTTCATCTCTCTCTCTCTCTCAATGCATCATTCAACCCACAGCTGACATTTTCACCTTTGCAAATCTAATTTAATCAAAGCCATGAGTATTGGGGGATGAGAAGGATTATGATGAGATTAAAACCATTACAGTGGTTGGAATAATTTTCAAGGCTGTGAAAATGACATGCTATGAACACGGTTCATAAAAACAACCAAAACAGGTGCATCCTCTTTATTAAAGGCTTTTTTCTATACAATGCCCACTTATTGTCTGTAAAATATCCTGGCATGCGGGGAACACAACATAATTGTGATAAAATATAGAATCAAAAAGGAGTATTTGTCTTGTTTACATTTACAAAACAATATAGACACAAACAACTGGAAATGGACAAAGAATAGATTAAACCTGTACATAAAATGCTTTATTTGTGTGTATGTGTGAAGCAGTGTGACAGAGTTGAGAAAACCTCAACAGCACCACAAAATTCCCCCCACCATTACCATAAATTGTTAAATTTCCATAATGATCTTACTTTAAAATGAATTTAAGAATGTAAAAAACGTCCAGAAAGAGCACGGTTTTGTTTTACCTTATGGAAGAGCTTCCCCAGGCTCCATGTTTGTCAGTCAGGATGTTGACGATCTTCTGGATGAGCTGTGTGGCTGTCACATGGTCGCGGTACTTGGCTGCTCGGATCAGGTGGTCACACATTTTCTCCTCATCTCGCTTCTCCGCTGCGTACTGAGCACAGTTTGACTGGGAAGGAAAGAGAAAAGATTTATTATACATTCTGTAAGTAAAGGCATTACGAGTGTGTGCACGGCAAAGACATGCACAAATGTGTCAAGAAGAGACTGAATTACACAGCATATAATATTATAATTTGGGCTCGTAACTTGTGGAACATATATGGCAGGTCTATAGGAAGGTACCACACAGTCACAGTGTTTTCACATATAGAAACTCTACTCTTACTCGGGAGTAGAACCAAATGAAAAGCATAGGGTCATTTCTGTCCTCGTGTCATGTTGATTAATAACAGTGGACACGTATTTACTAATGCCCTCCGGCACACCAAATCACACGATACCCACAATGCACAGGGAGGACATTTTTCTCTGTCGGAATTTGTTATCAGAATGGGCCTTTGAACTTTGCGGCGATGTGAAAAGTAAAACACCTTCTGAGACTAACAGCTATAATTCAAAACAGTGTTTTGATTTCCAATTTCAGTTTCAGAATCAATTTCAATTGCAAACTCATGTTACGCTCATGGCTTACTTTGAAAGCATTGTTTCAAAGAGATATTCTTATTGAAGGTGAGCATAAAAAAAAAGGGACGGGGGAGATCATGTGCTATGTATATGTGAATGTATAGTAAGGCTAGCCATACAGATCATCAGGCTTGCATGGGTGCTTTTCTATTTTCCTCTGCATGCTCTCAGAAAAGCAACTAAGGCAAATGGCTGCGGTATTAAGAACAAAAGCTCATTCAATTATTAATGTTATATTACTCCACTTATTAAATTAACCTTAAACTAACCCATTGGTATTAACCCAGATGCATGGCTGAACAAATGCAACCTGCTTTCCCAAAGTTACCAGTAAAGTGCTTTATAATGGGTCCTCCTCTTCAATTTGAACAAGAACATTTCATATCTGACAGAAAATCTATAGGTATAAATCAAATTAGAGGGGCTTTTCTGCAGGCTGCTGGGCCTTAATTATCAATCTATGTCTCTTTGTGTGGCATTAAAGTAGGCCTTGACCTTCCAGAAAGATGACCTGGGAAATAGCAAAATAAAGGGAGTACAGAAAAGAAATTTGTTTCAAATTTTTAACCAGAGAATGCTGTGTGTGTGTGTGTGCGTGCGTGTGTGCATGGCATGCCCATTAATCTTGATCAGTGGCACTGAAGGCAAGCAGGAATTGGGACAAGCTAAAAAGCTGGACCAAAGGAAGGGGCTAAGAAGATGGTGTTCAAAATGCTACAATTCTAGTTACGCTCAGCATCAAATTATTGCATATGACGGCGTATATTATACTTTCAACAGAAAACAATGCTACTCTTGGACAACAGAGAAAGCCATCCCATTTATACATGATTATAGAAATAATCAATTTTGCCAAAACAAATGGTTATGTGGCTTGCCGTCCTTTGAACAGATTTAAGTAGCAGGCCTATAAAGTCCATTTCCATCTGCCCCTTTCCGAAACATGTAAAGTCTGCCGTACTAATCAACAGTGCTGGGTTCAAACTCATAACCATAAACAAACACTTCATCACCTGTGTGTCGAGCCTGCCCAAACACCCAAACCCTCCATGCTGTAATGGGATTTTCTCATATCCGAAGCCAAAGTCGACTACAGGAGAAAAGCCCAAATTCACAGACTCACCCCTAAAATAACAACCAAAAAAGTTGAACACATCAGTAGTGCCATTAAAACCCAACGTTGGGTTTGCTTGTAAGTGGAAAAGACAAGTCACTGTTAATTCCCGGGGTCATTCCGTTGATGTGAAGTCAGAGAATATGGCGGGGTATTATGAAGGACTTATTATGTTATGTTATTATGAAGGTTAAAGCGAATAACTAAATCTCCCAGTTGGCACCATCCTGAATTCACTTCCATCCAGGTCCGCTGACAGGATAGAGGGCAGAAACTAAAAAGGAGCATTTGGGGTATTTTCAAAACAAACTGTGCTTTCTTTCCTTTCAAGGAATGTTGAGGAAACATAAGAAGTAAATTAAAAAGTATCTGTTCCCATTTCCAAATAGAAACATGCCTCTTTTGGAGCGACTGAAGCGGTCAGTGTGCATATTTTGACAAGAACACAACCTTAAAAAGACATGCTCAGAGACAAGCACTTCCATTTACCTTTGGAAGTTAAGAGTGCCGCTGAAGGAAAGGGACGGCAGAGTCTAAGCCTCCGTTAGCTTCCTACCCAGACAGCCACCAGGGCACAACTTGCTGGCAGCGAGACCGTTATGACTTGCGACACTGTAATCATGGGCAGCGCCTTCCATTACATGGCCTGGCTGACAGGGTCGCCCGGCGTTAGTGCCTGGCTCTGCCGGAGGAGACAGCTTGGTGAAGACGAAATGATAATGGCTGGCATTAATCGAGTCAATTACACTGAGTCGTGTCTCCCACAATTCATCAACAGTTCAAATAAATAACTATGGATGTGTGTGTTGGAGTTTGGGGAGGAAATGGGCTGCTGGGCAAGTGACTGGGGGGGCGGGGGCGGTGGTGGAAAGAACAGTAATCATCTCGAAAATCACATAATGGCAGAAAATGGCAACACGCACATACAGACACAAAGCGTTGAAACGCGTGCATTTTAAAATCACATTACTGAACCTCTTCTTGAGCCAGAAAATAGAACGCAGGTCGGATTTTTGTTGCTCAAGATTGTTATCCCTGCCACTCGCTCATGTTTTCGCTGTGCTGATTGTACAAATAATAAGCCGGGGAAACGAGGAGATGAGTTTCACACTGGTGGTGGTGGCGGTGGTGTTGTAACCGTGTCAGCCTTATCTAAATGCTGTAGTTGTTGTCAGATGATGCCTGGGCTCCCCTCCGCCTCTCCCTCGCTGGGTTGAGAGGGTTAACCAGTATAATAGGCTGGAGAGAGGAGGCTCATTACAAGATATCAGCCCTATGTTTATCAATTAGAGTGACAGAGAAAGGTCTGGTGGTGTTGCCGTGCCACAGTGAGCCTTCAACACGCCGGCTGACAAAACCAGGGTCTCCGCGTTCTGTTGGAGGACAGGAGGAAGAAACAAAAACCAGCAGAGATGTTATTAAAGCGCTTGATTTGCAATCTCTTGACACTGGTGGCACATCAGGGCTTACACACTCTCCAAGGCTGGGCTATCGCTCTGCGCGAATCTCCAATTTCTCCCATCCGTCGACAAGTTGTCCCAGAGGGTTTCATTTACAAACGGGCAGAGAAACTGTCCAGAGGAAGGCGAGACATCAGGCTTGTCCTTGTCTGGTATCAAAGAATGCAAATGTACTACAAATAAATTCCTCCTGGAACACAATGGAGGTCTAGGGAGACAAGAGGATGAAATGAGAAAGGAGGATGGGGGAGGTTGCTAAACAACAGTAGATGCTGAACCAGTCCACCAATTGGTTTCAAAGAGATTCTCTTGCACTTGATCTCTTGGCCTCGACTTTTTTTAAATTGCAACATAAAATGTCACCAGGGGAATTCAGACAATGGGCTCGGGATGAAACGAGTGAAAGGAAGAGGAGGCGGAGAAAAATGAGGGCTTAAAAGTACAATGGCGAACAAAAGTCACCAAATGACAATGCTTGACAGCCACTTCAATTCTGAAATGATGCCCCTGTCATGCCGCGCTCCCAAGTATTGATTTTTTTTTTCCCTTCTCTTGGCGCACAGGAGGGGGAAAAAAAATAATCTAATCCAGTAGAAACAGATCCCTGCTGCTGGCACCGGCCCATTGCTAGCGGCCATCAAGGTTAACGCAGGCGCAACACTTATCAAAGTATCTTCCTCCCCCCCCCTTCTGCTCCTCCCCTCACACTGTCTGCGGATGATCTTTAATGAACTGGTCACCATGCTCAGCTGGCAGCCTCTTCATCTCTTCTACCCAGAAATCTCTCGCCTCTGCAAACCGCGCCCTCCTCTCGCTACATCAGTCTGCGTCGCTGCCATCTTTTCACGATGACTCCGGCTCGGCTTCAAGGTCATGCCACGTGAAAAATCATACTGTCGTCCGGAGGTGAAAAATAGTCAAATGAAGAAAGGACGCGACCAGGTGAAAAATACATGTCCTCCGGATTGAAAACGCGAATACAGCGTAGTGGCAGTGGGCTCGGGCTGGATTTGATAACAGATTTCTATCAACAATATGAACTTTAAGCAGCAAACAAACTTCATATTTTGCTAAATAAAAATGTGTAAAAAGCCACAAAACACTGCCACAGCTCTGCTCTGCATGAGCTAGAAAAATTGTTCTAACATGGAGACTTTTATACACAATCCTGAGCTCACTGCTCAAAAGGTAAAAAAAATAAATAAAAAAAAATAAACAGAACATTCTCCTTCTGAATAAAGAGACCGTGTCAAAGGCAACTGTGGAGTAAAGTCATATTTCGGTGGGTTAGCTGGTCACACATAATGACGGGAGCTGCGGAGGAGGTACCTTGGGACTTCATTACAGCGAGACTGAGACTACTGTTCCCCGACCGTCTTTTGTAACCCACTTCTCCCACTCTACCTGCTGGTGTCTTTAGTCAAACAGTCCATGTACAGTAAAAACGAAAGCATCTGCCAAGAAAGGACAAAAAGCAATGCTGAAAGATGCCACCTTGCGATACATGTTGACAATAAAGGTCACTATTGTGAATTAAGATATCTACTGCTGCGTTTTTGTCTCACCACAATATGAAATTTCACCTATATCCTGATGGTTGTGCCACAGTGTATCACACATACAGACATGTTCCGGTTTTATTTCCCCTCATTCTCTTGACAGCAGTTTTGCTCATAATGAGGTGCCCGGGCATCCAGCCCTGCTGACGTGCTGCATTACAGTTGCGACAACTACATGACAGCAAGCTACAGTTGGTGGCAGCTATCAGTCGGAGTGCTGTGAATGATGTGGTGTAAATAGCCTTTGGGACTTGCGGTTCTCTGGCCCTTACTGTGTGTGTTGTTTGAGTAACCTTTGATCAGCAGATTGCTTCCGTTTTAACAATAAAAGTAATTCTCTTAAACAGGTTTTCGTGGAATCTGTGAACTGATCTGCCTGCTGGTTATATTCAAATTAGGATTTATTGTAACAGCTTAAGTCAGGTCAGCTCTCACTCTTAACTTAAGCTATTACAAGACATCCTTGCCCAGGCTCTCTCTCTGATACTCCACTCTGTGATGCACAAGCTCCCAGAGACCAGTGCTATGATAATGCAACATAATGAGCCTCAGCTCAATGTTAATGTCATTAACGTGGGGAAAAGCACCGGATCGTTTTACAAGCTCAGCAGAGGGAAGACAATGATGCCAAGCGCTAATTAGCCGCTATCGTCTGGCTTTCACAGGATCTCTCAGACAGTCAATTCAATTACTCCATATAACAGCAGAAGATGAATCAAGGGGGGGGGGGGTGTATTAAAAAAAAAAGCAAGGGAAGGGTAAGAAAGAATAGAAATGACTTGGGTCTTGCTCACTCTTCCCTATCTGGACCTTTTCATCTGCCCTTGTGCCCCTGAGCCCACCACATTTCATCCCTAATGAACAGCCCCATAAAAAAGAGGGAGTTCGATTTCTCTCTCCTCCTTTCTATCTCTTGGGCTCTCCTTCCTGCTCCTCTGGAAGATATCAGAGTCTATCATTTGTTGTGCTGGGCCGCAGCATCCGATCGGCAGATCTCCTTCACATTAAGGATCCTTTTAGATAGAGAACCCTAAAAGGTAATTGGATTTCCCCCCCTAGTTATCTTCATCTGTTTCACCCTAAGCCCACTGTAATAACTTACTCTAAGGGCCAAAGATAACTCAATTCTGTCCCGCAGAGAGCCAGTGAGAGTGTGAGTGTGAGAGAGAAAGCATATGTTATGTCTCTGAGGCAAACCGCTATCAAAATCCTCTATCACTGCCTTCTAAAGGATATGAACTCTGACAAGGAGCAAACATAAATTTGTTTCTATGTATTGAATTATTCTCTCTTCTGGTGCTTTGGTAGTGCTTCTGCTAAACCAAAGCAAGTGCTCTTAAATGCAGAATAGTATAGTGAGGGAGGATGCAGATTATGTTCTGGCAATTGATGCAGCATGACTAAGCAAACCTTCTCACTTCCAGTGTAACACAATGGTATCCACAAAGCATCATTTTGGGAGGCCTATTTTAAGGTTTATTCTCACAAAAACAATCACCAACCTTTAGTGTCACGGCAACACAATACAGGGGCTTTAAAAAAAAGAAAAAAAACTAGGACATGGCTGAAAATTATTTCAAAACCCTCCAACCCCCGCCCTCAGGGGGGATGTTTCATTGGCCTGTTATTTTTATTGTGGCAGTGCAAAATGAAACCGTTGGCTCTAGCAGGCTCAGGCAGAGCTTGTATGGAGGCAAAAATCAATACAGCAATATCAGAGCAAGACTTATCAGGGCTTCACTTCTTCTCAGAGGTCACAGAGGAGCAACTGCATTTAAGTGGGGAATTCAATTGTGAAACCCAGTTTGGGACGAGCCACGTTGGGTATCTGATTAAGGGCGGCTCGAAGATTGCAAGGGTAGAGTAAGTTTCCAATGACAACATGAAAATGCAACTAAAAGAAAAGTTATAGCTTTCCATTTGTGGTGTTTTTACAGCCAACTGAGTGACAGTTCATGTAACTGATAGCGCTGCTTCATTTGGAAATGTAACAAACCCTGACCCTATTACACTGCACACAGTATTGTACTAATATAGGCCCACAGTCTCTTACATTATATATACTACAAATGGATACAGGCTGGATAAGGAATGCTCACAGAGTAGAACAACTAACCACTAACTAACAAAACAGCAGATGCCTCACCTTTGGTACCTGTCATTTGCCCTCTCTTACCAGACGTGCATCAAAGACTGTAGTCATGTCATGTTTTCATACACGCTGGTTATAAGACAAATAACAGTATGCTTACTGAAGGCTTGTGCAAAAATAGGACTTACATTCTGTCAGTTAAATAGCTTATTCTCATGTCCAACTCTTGTTAGACATAAAGTACACATATTCAGGTAATAAAGGTTTTGTTTTGAGTAACCTTTGTATGAAAGATTCAGCTAGAAGGAAATATGGTACTACACACAAACAGGACTTACACCAACAGCAAAAAAAGCTAAACAATCAACTAGATCTGGAGACCTTGGGACAGGCAGGTTGTTATGTGCAATGCCAAACTACTACATGCCAGGTTAGGATTCAGGGACTAATGCCAGGGAGTTTGAGAAAAATCGAGAAGCGTGTGGCCTGCGGCCACAGCAAGAGGCCGAGGCAGAGCAGGGATCATTTGGGGCTGTCGTGTGCAGACTGGCTGCCAAGTCCATCTGTCTGCCAGTCAGGCAACATACTCCGACCCATTTTTACTTGTGCTGCTCTTGTGTCAGATGAAGACAGCTGCCTAACCTGCTGGCATACTGTACGCACACTTTTGCAAAAGCACAAACACTCTGCACCTTTTCATTGAGTAGGTATGCAGCAAAAATAAAAAAAATCTGCTACAACAACCTAGAATTAAACCAGGCTCCTCCAGTCTATGTTGATATTGATACGGTCAGATAACACTGTGTGCAAATGACTGACACTTGGAGCACAGTGAGTAATAAGGGTTCACAAAAATAGGATGACAATTACACAGAAAAGCAGCCTATCCAACAAAGAGCGCAAAACATAGCAATCACAGACAAAACTTTGATGTGCCCCGACCCCTCTGATTGACTTTCAACCCTCTTGAGGGATTTTACTTTACCCGGATGTCAGAGAGACCCTTCGTTGAACCTTAAAAAAGCATCATATTTTACTGCAAAGTGGGGGCTGAGGCGGTGGGTTTACACACAGTCAGCCCTTCAGGCCAGCACCTCTCAGGTCTGTCTGCAGATTTTAGTGCTGGCAGGTTCCTGAGAAATGAGGGGAGGGAGGGATGGAAGAGAGGGGAGGATGCCATATTCCTGTCACTGGCAAAATACACCCCCAGCGGGAGTATAATGGACAGGATCTCAGCAGGACAGGAAATGATTTTGGTGAGATCTAGAAAGCAGAGGAGGGGGGTGGGGGAGTTTAGCAGAGTTGGACTGGGAAAGGGGCAACTAAGGGTGCCCATGGGTCAGGATAGAGTTTGCCCGGCAGCTACACGTGAATGGCAACATTTGTGCTGCGAACTGGTAGGAAGAGGAGGGGGAGAAGGTATGCTTCAGGGGCAAGGCTGCAGTTAGACAGAGAGGCACAGGGATACATTAACACTACACAATGTTTGGTTAGTGATATGTGCCAAGCTTGATCTCCAGCCTCAAACAACTTCAGTGTGTGTGCAAGTGTGTGCGTTTTTGTGTAGGCGCTCACGTTTAGCTTAGGGTTATGTTTGAAAAGCAAACATCTACCCTCTGGGTTTGCTGCGACAGATCTTAAAACTTGATGGACAAGTTTTGAGTAGTCATTGGATCAGCTCCTCTATGCTCTTACGGACTGTTACTCCTTCCTTGTTTTCATTAAATATATTCACTGACCAAGCATAGGAATATCAAACTATTAAACATTTCTATCAAAGCAGTCTGTTAGCGCAATGGGCCTAAAGCTACAAATGGACTTTTTTTGTCTGTGCTTAGCAAGCCTAAAGTTGCTGTGGAGCTCACAGGAGGAAACGTATTATGACAGTTTGTTCCTTGTTAAAAAAATTTCGTGGTACAGAAGAAACAAAAAGAAAAAAGTCTGAACTGCAATACACTAGCTTGATCTTATAATCTTCCCTCATTCTTCACAGATAGTCTACAATTAAAGTTGAAATAAGTCTTTTTTTATAAATATATTTTCATATCCATCTGTATAGTGGAGCAAAGTAAAACATGTTTGAGACACTCCTGGATTGAGAAATGCTGATCAGATTTGTCAGGTCGTGGATGCTGTCCAACTTACTCACTACTGTAAATCCTCTTTTAGGCAATCTCATTACCTGGTCTGCTGACCACACTTTGCATACAGACACAAATAATGACATACAGAAAAACTGCCGCACAAATGCAACACGGAATTATTAGTCATCTTTGTAGTAGTTTGAAAAGTTGCAGATTTCAGCTTTAAGTTGCAGAATATTGTTTCGGTTTGTCATTTGCTACAGCATGCTGCGATACCACACCTGTAAAATCAATATAGTTTGGGATAGACTAATATTTTATAGAATTTTTTTTTTTACATGCATGATAAGAAATTATGCCAATAGTCTTTTTCTTCTCATATGCGTGTGTCTGTGCATGAGTTGCCAGAGCTGTGCAGCATCTTACCTCAAACTCTGCATGCTTATGGATGTCTTCGGCCCTCTGTCGGCTAAGGATAAATTCAGCTTCATTAGCCACACGAACCAGGTGGTCCTTCATGGTGTGGCTCAGCAGCCTAGGGAGAGGGAGAATCTGATCACTGGAACACTACATAATGTATTTACAATAATAATAATAATAATAACAATAATAACAATAATAATAACAACAACAACAACAACAACAACATTATGTATATGGATGTCAATTTACTTCCATCATAGAGGGGAAAATATCAGGCAGATGCTTAGCAATCATAAATCCTAAAATCTTGAGCTTCAAAGTATTTAAAACATCTGTTTAACACTGTGATATGGTAACTTAGAGATGGAACAGCCATGTAATATCCATAACATGCTGAAAAAGAACCGTGCAAAATAAGCAGAAAATCTAATTTGGAAACAAAACCAAACCAGATAGATCCTCTAACTGGGGCGCAGGTGCTAATTGACTTGTTAATGATATGCATCTGACAAGAGGGAGGATCTCTGCCCATGTTGCTACATATGTAGCCTACCTCCCTCTTCTTATCAGTGTTGATGAAACATGCATGTTGTGCGTGTGTGTGCGTGCGTGCGTGCGTGCGTGTAGGTCAAAGAAACCTCTCGACAACCCTAAAGGTTAGGACTGTGCAAAGTGGAACAATAACAGACCAGGGGCCAGAGAGGAGGGATGGGGAGGGCTGGGACTGACTGTGGGGTGGGGGTTTAGGGGCCAGTGGATGGCTGTAACCTAAGCTTGCTGTTTCAGCACAGGGCAGCAGGGGAGCGGAGGTGCTGGGGCCTCTGCAGCCTCTATGGTCCCGTCGAGGCCCCGCTATCAATAACCCAGCCGCTGCCCTTCTTTATGGTGCTCTGTGCTTAAGACTGTACATATGGACAAAACAGACTTCTTTTGAGACGAAATAGTAAAATATTTAGTAATAAGCAATATAATAAAGAGTTCCTGCAGGGTTCGCCTAGTTAAATTCAATACTTTTGAAGAGCCTTTTAACTACCAGATAGAACACCATTTAATACCTCTGACAGTCATACTGGCCAAAGTAGGAGCGTCAGATAGAAAAAGGCCTATACTTATTTATTATTACATTATTTTTTATTCAGTACTTTTTTTTTTTTATTATTATATAATTAATTGAACTAATGTGACTGACTTGGATCCAGATACACAGCGAAATAGACCAATGAACAAATCCAAAAAAATGCTTATTTAAAAGTTTTTCACTTGCCCATATGAGACTATGAGATTCCTAGCTACTGTAGCCAGCAGTAGTGACAGCGCTTGCTTTAGGTCTAAATAGTGCTCCACCAAAAAAATAAAGTCGGACCACTTGTGACTTGTAAGGGTATAATGTCTCCCAACGGCCCGCAAGCGCATACAGAAACCTTTCAGAAGTAGCGTTGCTGCCTATGGCAAGAAAAATATTTAAGACCATGTTAATGAAATGTAAGACTTTTTAACAGCTTCTAAGGCCTTTTATGAGGAAATAGTATTCCATGCATTGTAAGACCTTTCAAGACCTGCAGACACCCCGTTTCATCAAACTGCTATCACTCTGGGCAGACCTTTCTACAGACTGTCAAATAAATTACATTAATAAATTACACAAAACAGGGTGGACTTTAATCAAATAAATGAAATAATGACAGGACTGGTGGGGAATGTGATGTTCAACTAATCATATTGTTTGTTTAAATGGCTGTTTGATGTCCACTAAGAGACAGACCAGACATACATTTGCATACAGATGTTTGCACTTTCACTAGTAACCCTGACTTGAGTTATGGCTGTATAAGATCAGCCTCTTAAGTGAATCACAAATAATGTCCTCCACAAAGAACTCATACGACGACAGTACATTGCCAGTCTCATTAGCATTACTGTGGATTAGCCTCTGCCAATTTTAAAAAGCTGAGAATCAATAATGGAAAGTATGGCTCTCTAAATCTGCAATTGATGACTTCCAAGACTAAGAGGAACTGATGTGGAAATTAGAGTCTTATTATTAGGGAGGGATGGAGAGGCTCAAATGTCGGGATAATTATAAAAAAAAAGACAAAGAAAAACAAAAGACAGCGGCAGACAGAAGAGATGATTACAGGCTGATAATGGCTCAACCATAAAGGCATAAACTGACAGGGAGGGGGAGCAGGAAATCAAGAGTGATTTCCCAACTGTCACAGAGGAACCTGCGATCAGGGCCTGTCACCTTTTAACTAAACTCCCTCCTTTTCCCAAATCCCTGTGGGATGAGCACGTATTGCATGGAGCCTTGAACTCCGGGATCTTCCATCCTCACTCTTCTAAGCTCCTGTAACACCCCCGCCTCCCCCATCATTGATTGTTGTCCAGAATCTAGAACAGCCACCCCATCACAAGGGCCTTAGGGGCTGTGATGTGATCCAGGAATGGTGAAATTGGAAAGCGGCTGATGGGTAGAGGTTGGAAAGATAATGAAGAAGTGCTGCTGCAAGGAGAGAGGAAAGCACTTAGCATGTCACAGGTACCTACCTGCCTTCGTTGACCAACTCGATAAAGGCGAGACCTGCATTCTTCTGGATGGAGTTCTGCCATTCCTGCAAGAGAACACACACAATATCAATAAATGCACTGACATGACTTCACCAAGTTATATAAAGGTTTTTATTTTTACACATGGTCAAGTGAATCTCTTATTACATAGAATTATAGGTTGGTTAATAAATCTTCCATCAAACAGTCCAAAACCTAAAGAGATTCAGTGTGCGCAATGATCGAAAACAGAGAAAAGCAGGGAATTTTTTAATTTACCAAGGGAATGTTTGGCATTTTTGCTTGAATAATAACTTAAACCAGGGGTCTTCAAAAGTTCTTTAATCCAAGGACCCCTTATAATAATAATAACAATAATAACAATAATAATAATAATAATAATACATTGAATTTATATAGCACTTTTCACAAACTCAAAGTCGCTTTACAGGGCAGTAAAGACAAACAAAACAAAATTAGAGCAGGGACCCCCTACTACATCTTTTATAAAATTAAATTGCATATTAAACTGGGCCTACAATAAAAGCCTAAAGCCTTTATACATACATTTTTAGTGCATAGAAAACTAAGCTATAAAAA
Organism: Perca fluviatilis; assembly: GCF_010015445.1. Lineage (NCBI taxonomy): Eukaryota > Metazoa > Chordata > Actinopteri > Perciformes > Percidae > Perca > Perca fluviatilis. Next base: position 32,695,952 of record NC_053112.1, read on the forward strand.
TCATTGTTGGTATGATTTTTTTTAAATCATGTTTTAATGTTAACCATACATGTGGCAGAGTGAATCCTTAGGATTAACTGTATCTGTGGATGGCTATCTTAGTGACTACCTTACCCATAGGCCAGTAAGACTATCATCAATGTCTTTTTTTTCACATATAGGCTGATTTATATTTGCAAATAATATGTTGGATTCATGTTAAGACATTTACATTTTTGAAAAAACAAAAAGTTGCAACAGAACTCCCTTCATTCAATTTGCCAGATGATGGTCTAGTACCGAAAACGTTGCCTGCAAGGAAATTTATTCTTTGCAAGTCAGGCAGCGTGCAGGAGTTTCTTTACAACTTTTGACCGACTTAACCCTCTCCAACGCACCTGTCACACGTTATAGCTGTGCAAAGTATTTTTCTGTACTGAAAAAACATTTTAAAAAATGAATAAATTTGGTGCGCCCCCCCCCCCGCAGTAACTCTGAGGACCCCCTAGTGGCCCCGGACCCCCTGTTAAAGATCTTTGACTTAAAGGATTAAACAATTTTCAAAGTAGTTGCAGATTACTTTGCAGTCGATAGACTCATCAATTAATTGACAATTTTTTTTCCAGCTCAAGTAAAATCCTTTTTGAAATCTGAACTCTTAATAACTGGACCTCGTAGAAAACTATTCATGGGAACATCCTGGTGACTCCGTGGTTTACACTCTGTCTATAAGCTTTCCTGCCACTGCAGAAACATCATCCAAAAAAGGCACACTGACTGCTTTGGTCAGCTAAGGCTACATAATCAGCTGGCAAACTAGTGGAAAGGAGTGAAAGAGCTGTGTTGAGAGTGCATTTATCACAAGTCAATACACAAATTTCCTCCTCTTTGACTAACGTTATGGTTGAAGGTGTCAGTCTAAACAATCCAACCACAGCCGTGTGCAACTTTAAATCCTCAATTTTGAAAGGACAACGAGAGAAGGGAAACTCAGCGGTCACCGTCTCTCATGTTCTGTTCAATATTTCAACACCTTCAACACAACCGTCAAAAGAATAATAAAGCAACAAGGTCATGGGGCCTGTCTGAACCTCACAGTGCTCCCCCCTCCCCTTCCTCTCGGGGGAGATGGAGAAATATGCGCGAAAAACCTCAGGTTAGAGACCTAAACTACCAAACTAGTCTTTAAAAAAATCATTAATCACAGCTTGAAGTCACCATACATTCCACACTATTCAGCTTTTATTAAAATGTGTCATTTGTTGATAAGTGTGCAATAGTAACACAACATACATTACACATAACATACATTTTTTCCCCCACTCTGAAGGAAATTCTCCTTTCAACAAAGTGCCCAAAACAACACATTTTAATTGAGTTAACCATTTGATTGAGTTGCAAAACAACTACGAAGTGAAAGCCACGCAGTGTGTGTGTGTGTGTGTGTGTGTGTGTGTGTGTGTGTGTGTGTGTGTGTGTGTGTGTGTGTGTGTGTGTGTGTGTGTGTGTGTGTGTGTGTGTGTGTGTGTGTATAAACGTTTTAAACTCTGCTGTCATCATCTCTTGAGCTGATAGAGGAAACCGTGTGTTTATGTAGCGACTGGCCTTTCAGTAAACCTAGAGAGCCCACAGGGACGAGGATATCAGCGCTACGAAGAGGAAGGAAAGATCAAATTTACACAAAGTTCTAATACACATCCAAACCTATTTGTACATATGTGATGATTTCCCAAAACCATACATTTGTTCCCCTTTCGGTACAACTAATGTAAATCAAAACCAATCATGCACCAAGCCAAGAGGAACCCTTCTTCTGAAATGCCTGCGCACCATCACTCTGTAACCAACTGCACTGTCACACAGACACCAAGCGAACACTTAACCTCAATTCAAAACTGCTTTTTGTCCTAAAAGACCATATTGGCATTGACCGTGTTTACAATACATTCCAAATAAAGAGGGCACAGAGGGAATACAAGTCTGGGCTTGGGAGTGGAAACAGCGTTTTGGAGTTGAGTACTGGCAGAGGGTTTTGCGGCTGAAGCTTGCTTTAGAGGAAGTGTGTAAGAGCAGCCTTGGGGCCTTCTAGTTGAAGCATAGACTGCAGTTGAAGGACATTAACCATGAGTGTTAGCCTGTGGCTGTGGGGATATTCCATACCGGGCCAGACTGCACTTTCAAATAAACACCACAGGAAGTGGGGCCGTAAATAGAGTCGTCGTCCTCTCTGGAGAAACAGAAAACCAGTGACATTAAATCTTGTTTATGTGATTTCGTTAAAATACATTGCGACTTTGATGCAGGAGTCGGGAGAATTCAAAGCACAACTAAAAGCTTCTTCGGCAGAAATAAAATGATTGTCGCAAAACTGCAGCTCGGTGAGGCTTCGGTTCTAAATGAGGTTTGACAAACGACGTAGAGGCCATTGGCATTTCGTGGACACAGACAAAAGGTGATAGCAAGACTAATGGTGTCATTATGGGCTAAGAAATGGCTTCTCTAGTTGAATTAAAAAAGCAATGACCCCGATCTGAGGGACATCTCTCTGTGACAAAAAAGGAAACGGAGACAGGTCAGTGATAGAATATTGGATTTTGGCTGCCCTGGTCAGCGGTGTCACGGCTTTTATGGCCGCTATAGGGGCCATGACCACAGCGCTCCCGATGAGAGGATACAAGCAGCCATTTGTGACCTCTCACCTTTAACCTGACCTCCTAACAGATGATAGGACGGAGAGAGAGGGCTGTCCCTTGATCCCGATTGGAAATTCTGCCGATGTTTAATATAGGTAAAACACGCTACGTTTTGTTACCCTTTTTTTGTTGCGCGTGAGGGCGTGTATGAATGAACATTTGGAAATGCCCATCTCAATCTGAAGCCAATAAGACCGCTCTGTTTGGTCTGTGTTCCACGATGATGGCATTGAGTCTAAACACACATGCCATGCACTTCCGTCATTACAGCTGATTATCCATAATCAACATCTAAATATACCACTACCACTAGTGAGAAAACACAGGCCTCCTGAGCAAAATTGCCTTTCAAACATCAGGCTCGCCACAACACACGGAAAACATTTTCCAACACTGAAGAAAGCAATGTCTCGGCTCTACCGAAATAATAAATAAGTCGGTTGTGCTTTTTGGTGGCATCACTCATAATCACAAGTATTTGTTGATTTGAAAGGCTATGGGGATACAACTTAAGATGGGACGACAAAAGCATAAATCCTCATGTCAAATGTGGCAGTGCAGCAGAGGCAAAAATGAAATAGGCTGAGAGCCACTGATTATTCACATCCAAAAAAGTATAACAGTATAGGAGTTTGATTACAGGGTGACAGAGAATAAGACTGTAAAAAGACAAAGCAGATGGAAACAAAATGCACCTTTTGAACAATAAATGTAATTCAATTCATTAACTGCTATAAAGTTAAAGTTCCTTAAGCCAGTGACGTCTCAATAAAAGGTGGTGGAATTTTAAACAAACCGAATAAGAACAGACAAGGAAACCCAAATGTTTCTGAACAGCCATCCCATACCAACAAAGACCAAAAAAAACAGCCCATGTGTGCAGAAGAGTGGGACAAAGACTAAAAAAAAAAAAAAAAAACCATAAACTATCAAATATGTTATTCATCATTGTCCTTTCGACTGATTAATGCAGAAGTTGAGCAGTTTGTTGTTTAGCCATGCTGCTGTGTCTGAAAAACATGCGTCTGTGTAGGAATAACTTAACACCGGTGTGTCTACTGTGGCTCTCGACAGTCCACATGTGCAAGTTCAGATGGTATCTGCTTAAAGAAAAACAGACACTTATATTGGTGTTTGTGCGATCAAATTCACAACTGAGGGAATATTTACCGATGTCCAAATATTTATACTGCAGGGTCTCCGAGAGCTTCATGGACTTACACTTTCATGGCTACAGTAACATGAAGAGTGAACAAACATGACCTAAACCCCTGCATACACCAAACAGACGAAGCAGAAACATGTTACAACACTTGACCTGTGCATGAAAAGTATGTTTAAGTGGAACACATAAATGTATACAGTACATTTAATAAGCCAGCATTGCATCATAAGAAACTGACCCATTTTTAAAGAAATACTTTAGCAATCTTATCTTGGCACAAATGCGGTATGTGGTTCCTTCAGTTTAATGTCAGTGGGTTTTAATGATGTAGGAGAATAAGAATACTTAAACACTGTGCAGCTGCTGCATTTCCAAGTGGAACAGATGTTCAGTTCTTAAATGAGCAATGAAATCATCACCTCAAACAACAACCTCATTTTCATGACCTTTTTTCTTTTGTTTAAACTGTATGTCTACACTTTTTCAGTACACAAGAGTATTTTACACAAGAGTATTTTGCATAACTTTGCAGCAGAACAAAATACACAAACAACTTTAAGCCGCAGTACGGACTGGTTTCTAATAAGGCTGATTGAAAATGAGTTTCCTAATACCTTTTCAGTTCCATAGAAGTTGCTCTATTGGTGAGAACAGGATCAATCTTTTTCTGTGTTCTCGTCTTAGCTTTTAGTTGATGAGGAAACGTAGAATCATTTCCAGCCATCTCATTTGGAGATGCATAATAATTAGAAATGTGAACTTGCTAAATGAATGATTTTAATGTGCAGTGATTAGGACATATTGGTGGATGTATAGTTTAGGCTTATAAGTCAATGCCATCAAAACATTTTATGTAGGTTCATCCATCTGTCGGTAATCTATAACCGCTTATACTTTACAAGGTTACTCTTAAAGTAGCCCAACTTTTGCCAGATGTTTCAACGATGGTATGAATTCAACACAACAATGTAAACGCAGAGTAACAAGAATAGCATGTAAAATATGTCCTCGGTTGACTAAGGCTTTCAATGCTACAAATCTGGACAGGACCAAACATCGTTTAACAATGCCAACTGATTGTCATCAAAATACCCAAAGATACTGAATATAATGGTTGTTAAAATATGACTCTGTGCAACTCTGAATTCTGTGTAAGCCCCCTGAAGTATGAGCAGGAATGACAGTTAATCATGTCCAAGTTTTGAACTTGGCTTTTACCAGATCAAAAATGCAGAGAAGTGAATTTCCACTCCAGATCTGAGCAAAGAAGCCAGAACGCGATTTTATCAGCAGGATGGCTGAGAGAGGATAGCAGGGGGAGAAACATAAGAATACATTCCATGGCCTTATAACTTGGGGACCTGTCAGGTAAGAAAACATTACATTAACAGTGCCTGTCAGGAGGAGAGGGCTCTGTCAGGGAAATTCATTTATTTGAAACACGATTATACATTGTGTATAAATAACCAACCATTCATGCCACTTGAGGCCCCTCCAGTCCTGAGCCACTTGAAGCCAGCTCACAGTAAAACCGTCTGGGAGCTAAATTAAAAGCCACTCAGTTTCTTTTATTTTATTTATTTTTTTATTTTTTTTTTTTTTTTTTTTTTAGGAGTCTCACATCTGATTCTCCCCTCTCAGCTAGACTTCACTTCCTGTCAGGAAGTCCCCCTTGACCCCCCACCTCCTCCAACACGACGCATCCCGCCGCCCCCTCTCTGGCTGAATAGTTGCAACGATAGGGAGTCTGCAGAATTAAGTGCCAGTTGGTGTTCCTATGTTTTCTCTACGTCTCACAGGAGAGTACCTTTTCAAAGAACATACAGCATGATATTATCCTCTGAAATGGAGAGTGATGGCGGGGACACGGAGCCGCGTGGCACGGCTGTAAAGGGGCACTGGAGCGGAGCACCGGGTGAGGGCGAACAGGGAGGGAGGGGGAAATAATAACACTTTGATTTGCACTGATCTTGAACCTTGTGTGCCTGTTTAACTGCACAGCGGGGTGTCGGTCTGACTGTGAGGTAAATGATGGGGAAGGTATTTTTGTCCCCTGGTTTCATCACATTCCTCGCCACTTCTCTCACCTCTCTCCGCTCCCCAGGTGGTTCATACAACATGGTCTGCTCTTGATCCATCATGGCCTCACTTACGGGGGGAGAAGAAGAAATGTGTCCACTGACAGATATATATGACTATATGGCAAAAATCTGACTCCACATTCGACAACATAACATTCGAAATAATTTTTTCCCCCCAATTTCCAGGGCCACTAAGCTTCCAACTGGTTCCCTCGTTTCTCAGATTAGGTTATTGATTGTGTGGAGCATATGATGACTGTTCACTCCCGACCTGTTCCCGGACTGCAGGGGTTTAAACTTCTATGCCTCCGCCACTCTTACTTCTAACCTGGAGGTCAGAGGGTCAAGGGTCAGGAGGAACCAAGTGTTTTGGGAAGTCAATGTTCTTCTCCCTGCTGACTGGGAGAGAGAGAGAGAGGTGCCCATCTGTTAAACAGGTTAACTTTGAGTAGACTGGCTGGGGAACATAATGCTAATGTGTGGTCATTGGATTAGCGGGTTAGCATTGATGTTGTTGTATTATCTGCATCAGTGGTCCCAACAAAAAGGCTATTTGCTTCGAACAGAGTTAGTGTACGTGTCAGCTACTAAAGTTCAATAAACCACATAATCCAATCCAAACTTTTCAACACACAAACATTTAACAGTCAGGGCCCTATTTTAACGATCTAAGCGCACGGCGTGAAGTGCACGGCACAGGTGCGTTTAGGGCGTGTCCAAATCCACTTTTGCTAGTTTGACGGCGGAAAAAAGGGTCCGTGTGCCGGCCGCATGGTTCAAAAGGGTTGTACTTTGTGTCTTCATTAATTCATAGGTGCGTTTTGGGCGTAACATGCAATAAACTCAATCGGAGTGTTATCTCCCATTCCTTTTAAAAGCCTGGCGCGTTTGTATCTTGGCGCATTGCTATTATGATGGTGGATTTGCACCGTAATATTTTTTATTTGTAATCTTTGTGTGCTGCTGCGCTTCCCTGTGTGTGTGACAAGCATAGTGTGCGTGCGCTGTGCATGAGCCTAGGCTCATTTTACTAATTTGCTGTTAAAATAACAATGAAATGCTGCGCTCTTTACTTTGGATCAGGTTTTTGTTGGTCACTGGCGCAATCACTTCCCGCTGCCTCAAGATAGCAATACGCCAAGAATGCACCTGAACACACCTCCCCATGGGCGCATTTGCTATGTAAACGACGCAGGCGCTGGACGGGAAATTGACAATGCGTCGGTCTTAAAACTAGCAAAGACACTTGCGTCGGACTTTGCGCTGCACTGGGTGTAAGTTGATGGCTTGGTTCACCCACATTTTCTCACTTACCCCTCGTTCTATATAGTAATGCAGCTAGTTGTGGTTTTATTTAATTGTGTTTCAAGAAATATATATATATATATCTATATATCTATATATATATATCTATATATCTATATATATATCTATCTATATCTATATCTCTATCTATCTATCTCTATCTATCTATCTATCTATCTATCTATAATAGAAGAATTAAGGAACTTTATTACTTTATTTGTAATTACGCTACATTGAATGTATTTGTTGACATGTGCGGAAGAGCAGTCTCTCTCTCTCCCTCTCTCTCCCCCTCTCCTCATGTACAGGATGCATTTCTGATAAATGGCAGAAGAATGGATGGGCTGACAGAGGGGCCGGACAATAATGGCTGATCTACAGGACACAAATGCAGCTACTGAGGAGATTTATGGGCCTCTGCTCATCGTAGACTGTCCAGTAACCGATGAGATGATTTCTCAAAGCTCTGGATTGACAGCAGCGAGTGCAAGAGAAAGCTCTCTCTCTTGTCCCAGCGCATTACTTATTTATCAGATGTTTTGGGTGGAAGCCACTTTAAGAAGTGCACCCAGGAAACAACACGCTGGCCGTAAACATGACAAAGATGGGAGAAAACAAGTGTGAGAGGGAGAGTGAAACTGTCAAGGTGAATCAGGGGCACTGGAAGAGGGGGAGAGTGGTTCTTTACAGTACATGCAAGACCCTCGGGGAACATGGTTCACCAGAGAAAACTTGGATCATATTCATATAAAATGCAAGAGCTACTTTGAGGAAGCCATCACATTCAATAAGCTAGAAGTGATAGGACGTCTTGATATTAACCTTACAAAAAGAACTTCTCCTGTAATTATGGTTATCATTTGGAGAGTGTAGAATTTATAAACTGAGTAGAACTGAAACAATTACACAGTCAACTGACAGAAAATCTCCAACTCCGACTTTTACAATAGATTGTAATTGTTGTAAGCAAAGATGCCAACATTTCACAGGGTTCAGCTTCTCTAGTGTCAATATTTGATGGTTTTGAGTCTTCCATGGTAGTAAACTGAATATTTGGGGATTTTAGACTGTTGGTTGAACATAAGCAATTTAAATATGTCAACTTGTGATCTGTGAAATTGTAATGGCCATTTTTCTCAATTTTTAGACCATAATTTCATGTGAAAAAGTTAGATTCTGCGCTTAAACATAGTACATCTTGAAGTGACAACAATGCCAGTTGCAGATACACAAGTGGCAGCTCTTTACTATTTGGAGCAGCACTCTGTTGCAGCTCCAGTATATCATCATTAATCCTCATTTTGTATATTCAGCAGTCCTCGAGGATCAATATTACAGCGGAGAACAAGGCAGCATGCCACCCCAACAGTTTATGTCTGATCAAAATGGCCCTTTAATTGGGAGCACAGTTGTAGTTGTTTAGAAATGGGGCCCTATCAAACAGCGGTTTACAATCCCGTCCTCAATGCCAAGCTGATGTGGGCGCCAATGCAACTTTCATAGGATCCCTGATTAAAAACTGCTCTGCAGTCCCAAGCCTCCTGACCCTTCACCCTGGCTCCACTCCATCTCAAAGCTCGGGAAATTAATTAAAATTTGGCAGAGATGGTATCGCATCGCATCTCCGATGAAGGTGTGGGGGTGGAGGGAGAAAAAAATCAATCAAAATCATCTCCCATCTATTCACTCCACTGGTTGGCGTGAAGGCAGGAAGGAGTCACAAGATGGCAACAGAGGCACTTCCTGTGAGAGGATTGAGCGCTTCCTGTGCCGGAGGGCCCAACAAACTTTGCTCAATAATGTCATCAATCATGGCACTGGCTCCCACTCACTGCCCCACAAGGAGAACAAACAATATAACAAATAATTATACATAGTAACCTAGCCCAGAGGAAAGTCTGTCCCTGTTGTCCTCTTTTCCCCGGTTGAAAGCAGCATATCGCCTCTACCTTCCTCCCCCCTATTTTCCCCCCTATTTTCCCCCCTTACACAACAATAAAATTACATTTGCATTAGCTGTGAGAGAATTTGGTTGGATGATTTATTGAAGCAATCAACACTTCGCTGGCCAATCCCTGTTCCTCTCACTGAGAGAGTGTGTATGTGTGTGTGTGTGTGTGTGTGTGTGTGTGTTGTGGAGATGGGTGGGGTAGCTTGGAGCTTAGAGAAAAGAAGAAATAGCTTGGGCTGGGGACCAAAGGGGGGAAGCGAGGCATGAGCTGTGCAGCGGAGCAATCACCAAGATTCTGCCTTTGATTAGATTAGCATTAAACAACACCCTGACAGATATGACAAATAGGTGCATTAGAACCTGTCATTCTTCTCTCTTTGGTTTTCTATCTAGCTTTCACTCCTGCTATTCCTTCGTCTCCAGACATTAGAGGGCTTGCATTCCCTCCATGTGTCCCACTAGCACAAATCTATGCACGGCCCCTGACATCCAAACAGATGTGTAATCTGACTGTATTACCTTTTTAGAGAAGACGCGAAGTGAATAATGGGAACCAAACAAGAGTAGGGGTTAAAAGGAGGAGAAGGTGGAGGAAAGAAAGCCAGATGACAGGTGCTATTTCTTTAGAAAATAAGGCTGATAAAAATATTTTTTTTTTAAAGCCGAGCGCAGTGGTGAGAGAGGTGTCATTAATCAGATGTGCTTTCTATTATTGGATATCTTTGTTTTTTCACAAGGTGCTTTAAATGGTAAAGATGCAAACAAACAGGGCCAGAGGGGAGTTATTATCTGTTGTCCTTGTCACTGGATGAGTGTATATGAGGGCAACGGTTTGTGTGTGTTACATTATAAAAATGAGTGCTTCTACACTGAATAAATACACCGTTTTATGAGACGCATTTACACATAAATGTGAAGTACACTGTGTACTGTGTTTTGGTCCGCAAAGCCTTCAGTAGCTTTGTGTGTCTTAATGCTAATCAGCCATCCTGGAGTGATCTATTGACATCCCCGATCATTGATCTGCCCACGCCTGCTTATGATCCCTAAATTAGTATTCATGAATCCGGCAGCAGCTAAATAAACTTGGCAACAAAACACCCACAAGACAACAGAGAAGAGAGGGATAATCAATGCAAAGCACCATCAAATCTACATTATCCCTCCTCATCAGTTTGGCCCGGCCACAAGGGCCGGCGCTCGGGTCAGAGATGACGCGGACAGGTCGGCCACCCTTGACCCTAAAACCAATATTTGCGACCAGAGATGCCTTTTCTCCGGTTTCCCTGACCTCGCTCGGGGATGGGATGAATGTGGCAAGGTAGACAAGGTAGTGTGGAGAAGAAGATAAGGCGTTGGATGGCTCACTGTCTCCACTCTGGGCTGTGGATTCACTGCACTCAAGGTGAGCCAGATAAATCAGATCGGCGGAAAAGCAGAGGACAGGGGTAAGAAAAGATATATATGCCAGACTTGCCTGGGAACACAGAAGCATGACGAGCTCCACCACCGAGCTGCTGGACTTCATGCACACCAGGCCTGGAGAAATACAAAAGAAAAGGAGTCAGAAAGTAATGTACATTTGACAATAAACACTTATTGTTATCCTCTGTACTTGTGGAAACACAATCACGCACTACGAACACACAAATAGACACGGATTACCTAACCTTGTGCCATCTGCAAGAGAGCAGATAGTATTGATGGGCCTAATGAGCCGACATGATGTTACTGTAAACTAATACATATTTGGACCTTGTATTACAGGCCTGACTTGGCCAGCATATGTCCCATTGATCCCTAATGGTGAGCCCTGTTGGGGGCTAGGCCCAGAGGCAAATTCGAAAAGGCTGAGTAGCCATAGGCACAAACGAAAAAAAGGGGGGGGGGTGGTCTTTCAGTTGCTTTTTAAACACAACACACACAAAACACACACACACACACACACACACACACACAAAACTTTTATATGCACACAGAGACACATGCCACCGCAACACACACACACACACACACACACACACACACACACACACACACACAAAAAAAAAAAAAAAAAAAAAAAAAAAAAAAAAAAAAAAAAAAAAAAAAAAAAAAAAAAAAAAAAAAAAAAAAAAAAAAAAAATGCCTTTTCTGCAGGCCCCCATGCAGCTATCAATCAACTTTCCATTTTGTTTGGTGGCAGCAGACATCCCAAACACTGCTATTAGTGGCCTGGCCTATGACCTGGCCCCCTAGAAACCTTCAGCACAACTACCAGCTCTTGACTCCATGCACACTCATTACACTATTAGATTAACAACGGCCTGGATTTGTTACTGTATTTAAATGAGGACAAGACTTAAAGGACGCACCATGCTTGAAGTGAAAGTTACAAAAATTAAATGTTGTGACCTTTTTCAAAAAAAACTATCTGTAATGAGTCTCTGTGATGTTGTACTTACTCGTGCCCTCAATAAGGAGCTCTTGTCCATGGCTGCCCAGCAGGGTCCGAGAGAGGAAGGGAGCAAAGTCCACAAAGATCTCTCTCAGCAGAGGAGCTGCCTTCTCCAGAGCATGCTCCAGACGCTCTGAGATACTAGAGATGGAATCCAAACACACAAACAGCTCATAGTAAGATGAAATTGCAACTCCTAAATAAATCTAGGTAATGCCAAATTAAAACATATCAGTAAAAATATCATGTAAATAAAAAAGGTATTAAGACAACACAACAATAAGTGGATATGCATTAATAACTGATGCTTATGTTCACAAAAAGCTGATAGTGTGTGTGCGTGAGAGAGAGAGAAAAGAAGATGAATCACCTCATATTGGGGGCTGTGTTCTGGGTCACAGGGGAGAGTGGGGGGACAGATGGCAGGCTAGTGCTGGCTGGAACCTGGCCGCCTGCTGCAGGGAGAAACCAAAGAACTCTGTTATTAGTCTGGATGTTGGACAAGAATAAAACCACACACACACACACACACACACACACACACACACACACACACACACACACACACACACACACACACACACACACACACACACACACACACACACACACACACACACACACACACACCACACACACACACACACACACACACACACACCACACACACACACACACACACACACACACACACACAGGGTAGCACCATAAACCTGTGAGGAAACGTCATGCATCTTGTGAAATAATACAATGGCCTCCATTCAAATGTATAGAATAGGGGGATTTATGGTCAAATAGGGCAAGTGGGGGTACAAATATAATTTTACGGTTAGATAGTGGATGATGTACACCGAGCACAATATGTCTTCCTTATCAATTTACAATTCAGAGGTTTTCATGATGGAAACCTCTAAATTGTGCGCCAAAATGCGGTTAACGCTTCACTGTCAGCTGCAGTCATACTTTAAACAGTGTGATCATTTCTGGTTGGTGTATTTAATATGTCAGCTATAGATCAAACACATGCACAATATTAGGTATTTCTTATAAATAGGTAATATTTTCCGTGTTACACCTGTGTTGGAATGTGAGATGTTAAAAAAAAAAAATATTCCTACTATTTTTTCAAATTGTTTTCACTCATTAAGTCATTACATACCAATTTACCCCTCTGGGCTGTTTTTCTGACTGTTTCATTATACAACTAAAAGGTGCTTTACGACTTCATTCTGGAGACAGAGGCACACAAGGTACAAAGTCCATGTTTGATTGATCTGGCAGTAAATTCACTTCCCTGTGGCTCATAAATAAGCTAATGCCCAGCTGAATATGGAGGAGGGGGATTCCTCTGGTGTTTCAGTGGGCTTGTTTTTCCAGCCAGGACAGTCTCCAAGCTGGGATAACTCTTAAGGAATGACAGACAGTGTAATGTAGGCTAGAATGTGTGTGTGTGTGTGTGTGTGTGTGTGTGTGTGTGTGTGTGTGTGTGTGTGTGTGTGTGTGTGTGTGTGTGTGTGTGTGTGTGAGGTGTTAAGCAGCGCCATGTGGGCCGCCTGGTGAGAGTATCCCTCTCGAGCTGAAGTAGCTCCTTCAAACAAAGAGGAGTAAATGAACGTCTCCATTAGTCCTCCCACTGCCCCACTAAAACACACACATGCTCAAAAAGCGTATTTACTCAACACTGCTCACTGACACAAAGCACCCTATGCATACAGCTTTTACACTTATCATTGTTCACATGCACACGCAACACATACAGACATACACACACACACACACACACTCTCCAGCTTGATTTTACAGTAAATGCACAATCTCCTAAAACACACAAACCCCATTCTCATGTCACTCCCTCCTTTCTTAAATATACACAGACTCCTCAGTGAAAAAACATTAACCCACTTTATACACACTCGCGCATGCAGAAAGGTGAAAAAAAAAAAAAAAAAGCTGGCTGCCCCATCATTATTTATGGTCACTTCTGAATCAGTGAATATGGGAGAGTTAGTGTGCTCATACAATAAAAATAAAAAAAGATATGACTTTAATGTGTTACTTTATTCATTCACCTTAATTCACCCTTGTATCACTACTGTATTCCATTATTAAAAATATTTACTTGATTTGGGGCATTTGTTTACACCAGTGATTAATATTTTACATGCATCTTTATTTTTTTTTATGAATGTTACATGCTATTTAAAAAATTTTACTGAATAAAAATGTGAGAATAGCCACTACAGCAATTACAACTGAATTAGTGCAACTATTGTTTCATGCAGTCCTCTCCAGCCTTCAGTAACTGGATTACATTGTACAAACGCAGCAGTATTATTCTGACACACAGAGGAGCAAAACCTCTAAATAAATATCGACTTTTTCTATTGACTTATGTGCCCTCACAGAAACACTGCCCTTCTAATATTTGTGTGTGCGCGCGCGTGTGTATATACTCACTAGCTGCAAAGTCTGCAGAGGTGCTCTGGGAGGCGTCGCCAGAAGATACCACGGCAACGCTTTCGATAGGTGCCCCACCAGACGCAGATGCAGCAGTGGCTGCTGGGACAGCAGTGGAAGTGCCTGGAGAAGGTGCCATGCCCGCTTTCTTGGGTGCAACGACGACACTTCTGTAGAGAGATGAGACAAAATACATTTAATGGTCACCTTTACAGATCTACTGTGAGAAACTGCTGACCGTGCCAGTTCACAGCAAGCCTCACAAGACTTTAATGTACGCAATATGGCTGGAACAACACCAACCAAGTCATCAATCCATTAGACTGGAAGAGTAATTACAGGGCCCTTTTACTGGCACAAAGTATTTTAAAATGGTCCCATTCATCCCTTTACAAACCAAGCATTTACCTGCAGCAGTCCAGAACAATTGTTTACTTGGCCATACTGTACCTAATATAAAACAGCCAACAGTGAAGAAAAATGCATTTCATTTTGCTTGTTGACAGTCTTCAAGCATGTAGTGCATGGGCAAACGACTGAAGCCCACTTTTGGTGTATGTTTTCAACTTCTAAGTCATAAACTGAAACATTTTGCAGCTGAAAGCAATCCTTTTAAAGCACGTAGTAGGGACTTTATTGTTTGACAATTTTCACTAATCAGTGCCAACATGATACCTGGGTTATGGTATGCATACCAAAAACAACACCTTCCTCTAAGGAATATTCTTAACAAAACCGTATTTTTTCCTTTAACAAAATATGCCAAACTTCTAAAGGCATCACTGTACGATGTCATCTTAATGTAAGCAGCCGTACAAAATCTTGGCCTGAAAAAAAAAATCTGTCCAAACATCGCCAAGTTTCCTAATTTCACAATCTAGAACAGAAAATATGTGATTAAAGTCAATAAGACAGGAAATACTGAGAATCTGCCGAATGTTTGATTCCAGCTTTCGATGCTCGATTATTATAAGCACTTAATTCTACACACATTTCCGCTGGTATTCAAAAAGTATTGAGGTTTGATACCAGGTTTAGCGTGGGTTAGGTTTTACATTCACTAATAAAATGACTAAAAACAACTTCTATATCAGTTGAGCACAAATGCCTGATCGTTGACAGCTAGCTTACATTTCTAAACACAGTTATCTATGCAATGATAATGCTGCGTCTTTAAAAGGCCCTCTGTAAAGTAACAAGAAGCGTTTCACGTAGTGATGTGCTACAACTGAGTGGAGTTCAATTCCCAGCCGGCGAACAGCAGATGGGAGGAGAGCGGCATGCAGATAAGCTGTCAGTTTAGACCAGGGCTCTGACAGACAACTGGCCATATCAAAAGAGAGCCTGGCCCTGCTTATCAGCGCTGACACAGGGGAAGCAGGGTCTAATCACTGGGCTACTGCTCCCTCTCAGAAACACAAACCAATGCAGGCTCACCAAGATATGCAAGCAAACATCAAATGCAGAAAATCTGAATATGGGAAGAAAAGAATGGCAGGATACAGACAAAAGAGGCCAACATGCATTCCTGCATGTTGCCAGAGTCAGTGTGTATGCACGCTTTCATTGCACACACAGACACACACACACACACACACACACACAAACAGACAGACACACACAAGAGGATAGTTGGGTCTGGCTCCCTGTGGTGCAGACAGATAACTGGCTGCAGTATCAAAGGCTGTTCTCAGTTGATTTAAGGCAGGTGATCAGATCTATTAAAAGTTACTGTGAATGTTAAACCCTGACAGCTGACCTTTGCTTCGAGTGATCTATGACTTAAGAATAATAGAGCTGCATACGGATCCCAGTGGCTTGACAGTTGTGTTTAAAATACAAACACACACTGAAAAGGTCCAGAGTGATACATAAAAAAACTGAAGTAGTGATTGGTCGGAATGAAATTAGTATCGATAGCCACGAGGGATGGAGATAAAAGTTTCTGGTAACTTTTTTTTTCCTGTTCTGATAGTGAGTGGGCTGCAGAGTGGTATCAGGGGAACAATGGTGGCGCTGACGTGAAGCACCCCAGGTGTCAACAGCAGGGGAGGGAGACAGAGGCCCCCTGGTGTGTGGAGGCCGGTGAGAGTGTGCGAATGGTGTGAATGTGTCCAAAGATATTTGAATATATGCATAATGAGAGTACAAATAAATGCATGAGTGCACAAGTGTGTGCGAGTCTGCCAGTGAACATGTCTGTGTATGTGTTTGGCCTTCCATCTGTTCCCCAGCAAAGGCCCAGTGAATTATTCAGCAGGTCATTAGCCACACTTATCACGAGTGGGCCGCCCCAGTCGATTAATCAGCCGTCAGCGGCCCCACTCAACCCACAACAGGAGCCATGGGCAGAGTGCGTGCGTGTGTGTTTGTGTGTTGAGGCTGAATTATTTAAAGGCTTTAATCTACAATGGATAAGTGCAGTAAACACTGTTATTCCAGTAATCTCTGCTATTTCAGGTAAAACAAGTGCAAGAATGAGTAACAAAGTGTCAGTGCTGTAGGTGTGTGTGCGTGTGTGTGTAAAAATACCATTCTCCAGAGTGTTAACAGAGCCAACTCATGTGAGGGAGAGGAGTATACACCCCAGCAAAGCATTGACCTGCCCTTTCAGCCTCGTTTCATGCAACCCTGTGCATGTCAATGTTCAAAATGTTATTCGTTGACATGCACACTGACACATTTGCATGAGCATACTACTTTCAAATCAACTGATTAAGTTCACAGCATCTCAAGCTGTGATTGGATGATGATGGCTTGTGTGGGAGGGGCATTAACTTGATGACATCAGTGATTAATGATTGGAGCAACTGGGACCTAAGGGGCCTACAAAGTATGGAAATAGAATCTCAATGTTTTTAATGTGTGTTTGTGAGTGTGTGAGTACAAGGACTGGACATACAGTAAGTATGCATGCACGCATGGTGTTTGCATCAGAAATGCATTGGTTTGGATGTTATTTATTCAGAACAAACTTTGTGGCAGAACGTTTTACTTTGTTAACTACCTTATACATTGTGTGGATATGTATGTACATACTTATATGTATGTGCAAGTGTATTTGTATAGGCAAATACTGTAGGCACTGTAGTGCAGCCCTTATCTTGTAACCTAGAGAGGCATCTTGGGAGGTATCGTGCCATGGGCCTTTATGTGAATTCTGTGTTTATGTCTAGTGTTGTTGGTGAATAAATCACTTTAAAAAAAGACATGCAGGGTACTAATACCACAATAATACAACACCGTACAGTATATGTGAAAGAGCCAGGCTGATATATTAGCAGAGCTAATATTGGCTTGGTTTTTGTAGGGAGACATAGTAAGGTAATAAGATTAATGTTTTATAGGATACATTCTAAATGTGCTTTAAGCCTTATTTTTCTTCATTCAAGTTTAAAATACTTTTTGCTGTATATGGTTTAATTTGTAGTTTGATTATTTATTAGGCTTCTAGTGAGATTTACAGTTGAAAAAGGGACTGTTATCTTAAAATGTACCATTATGGTAATATTTATTGTTAAGATATCTTTTTCACAACGTTTTAATAATTTTTGAGGGATTATGGCCAAAAATGTTTGTTAAGTGTTTGCATAAATACATATTGGCTGTAGGCATGGGCCGGTTCCAAGGTATACCACAGTTTGAAAAAGTCAAGGTTTCAAAACCACTGACATTTTCCGTCATACAGCTCCAGGTATGAGCTGGTTTTCGTGAGTGGTCAAGGAGAGAAACTGCAGTTTAGAAATCCCTCTCCCTGCCAGTGTTTAAAAATAAAATACATTGTGTTCAATGAAAAAGAAAATGTTTTTTTTTACCCAGACATTTAAAAAAAATAATACACTTTAAAGCTGTAATTGCAATACCGTGAAATTTTTGCTGAAGGTTATCATACCTTCAGAATCTTATACCGGCCCATGCCTAATTGGCTGATGTATACTGTGGCTATTGAATTTTTTTCCCGTTCTTCTCGAATATTGATATGTTAAACAATGTCAGCCACCAAAACAACATATTGATTAGGCTTTAACTTGAGGCTCAAAAACTAAAAGTAACTTTAAGAAAACCTATAGTTTAGGTCTGCTGTCTGCTTGTAACAATCTTAATAACACATAAAAATGCCCATTTGTTTTTTTACAGCCAACATCAACAACAGGTTAAAAAAAGAGTGGATTACTTTGATGCAGGATCACTAGTAAGCTCGTTTCAGGTGTATCACAGAAGGTTTTTGGAACTTGTATGAACCCCCGTGCTGAACACTTGCTTTGCAGAATCTCACTTTTTTGAAGTGGGATTTAGAAATTGTAAAGGGAGCTAAATCTGTCCCCTTTCAGTTGTGTTTGTGTCCGTCTTCCTAAGCAGTACATTTACAACACTTCAGCATCAACACAACTCATCTGTACATCAACTCTCACATGCATGCGGAGTCTGCTGCCAGGAATGCAAACAACCGCACCATGTATATCCCAATGTCTAACACTCACATATTCTGCAGAACCATGCGGTCTAAATCATCAGCTTGTACAATGACACTGTTTAGTTCTGGTTAGTGTCAGCAAATATTTGCAGACTGGCTGTCATAACAGGGGCATAGCTGAGAAATGGATGGGAGAAATACAGCAGGTCTCCACTAGTAAATAAATCAGTAGGGATACTTCACCCCTTGACCAACCCCCCCCCCCCGGTTTTTATCTGGGAGAGCCCAGCTTCGTTCATACATTGGTCTCGTAAATCCAGCCCTCTGGGTAAGAGGAAAGTTGCCATGTTCTGGCAGGAGATGTCAGTGCAGAACATCAGCTCTGGCTTGTACTGGTGTCACTGGGAGGCTTACTGGTTAGTGGGAGATGCCGAGCGGTGATAGAGTCCTTACAGCAAGATAATAAACATAGAACATGTCTACATGCGTGGTAGGTAGAATTGGTAAGGGCAAGGACTAGAGACAGCGGGCTGATAAAGAGTGGTAACCTCAGGAGATAAGGGAATAAATATATGCACAAAGCCAGTGAAGGATATGGATAGTAGGCTAGTTTTGACCAAGAGACATCCAAACAATTTGGCACCTCGGCAGTGAGGTCTGAGACTGGGGGAACATCAGGAGTCTGGGTAGAAGAAAGGCACACTGGAAATTGTCAATTTTGACATTTTATAGACTCAACAACCAAATGAGAAAAAAGCTAGATTAAAAAGGATAAGGCAGATGATATTCTATATTTTGTCGTCAACATTCCACAAAAAGACCAAAACCAACGATGAATTAACCTACTATATACTTGTAACGCATTATTATAGCGCATTATATTTACGTCAAGTAAGTCTCTGTAGGAACCAATGAGCTTGGGGCTGAGAGCCAGACAGGGTTGGGAAGTTGGAAATTATTGGGAAAAAAAAAAAAAAAAATGTACTGTTGGTTTTGGCGTTTTTCCATGAGATGTGTTAACAATATCAAAAATATAGAAAATTGCCAGGCTCATTCTTCAACTGATAAAATAAGTATTAATTACAGCCTTACAACGTGTTCATGTGTGCACATCCTCAGAGGCTTTTATTTCCTCTTAAAAAGGGAGCCGGGGTGTAGTTTGCCGTCTGTGCCAGGCCTGTATACCTTGCATGAAGAGGCTCCCATAGGCAACGAGCGAGCTGTTAGTCTATGTTCTCCAGCTCTCCTGACGTCCACTCTCCCTACTGAGTGTGCGCAGCGGACAGGAGCCAGTCTAATCCCCCTGATATGAGGAGCGCCCTGAGACCTGACAAAGCATTCCTCAGATAAAGACACGCGATCACAGAGATGCCCTGGAATTCCCACAGTTGGGGGGTAGGCAGACTGTGTGTTTGTGAGAGCGAGAGAAACAGAAACGGAGAAATGTTTTCCACAGTACATGAGAACCTTGACTTGACATCACCCCCATGGAGACTTCCTTCTCCCCCTTCTCCCATCTCGCTTTCTCTCTCTCTGTCAGTCCCCCCCCGTTTGTGAATGTCTGTCTCAGAATCAACGCTCCAAATGCAAACCAGACCGGTGACCATCCTCTCTCACCTGGGCCCGTCTGTGGCTTCAGTACCAGGCTCTGCTTTTGAAGCCTTACTCCTGACTGTTTACCCCTGCACCTCCAAAAAGCAAATTATACAGCTTTTATGCCAGGAAAAGGGGGATACCGCTTCAAATGTTAGACAGGGAGAGACGAGCAGCAGGAGAGATGAAAAAGAAAACCGTTAAATATCAGTGAGACAGTGAAAAGAAGCCGCTTCCTGCCAGCTTCGTCTTTTCATCCCAGACATGACTCCTGTTTTCCTTAAGACAGGTTCTTTGTGAGGGGGTTTGCTTGGGATGAGGACTAACATCGACAGCTCAAAGACAGAACAATGGGAGTAAAGGGGAAAGAGTTGGAGACTAAGATTCCCCCCTGGTTCAAAAGGGTTTCTGTTACAGAGTGTTTTTTCCGAGATCCACCTCCTCTGAGGATACCAAGCTGAGATGTCTTCAAGGTCTGACTTTCAAAAGTCCCCTGCAGGTAGGTTGGGATAAATGGTATGAAACTGTCAACTGTGAAGCTTGAGAATCACAAGCGTATTTGCACCACGTGGGCTCTTGAGAAACTGATGAAGCTGTCAGGTCTGCACCGGAGGACTTTTACAACAGATGTTTTCCCACAATCACCAACGTGCAGAGCAGAAAAATATGATTTTCTACAAATAGTGTGGTAGTATATGTGTATGTCGAGCCTTTTTTTTTTTTTTTTTTTTTTTTTAACCTGAGCTCTCACCTATCAAAGGAGCGGAACTGCAGGGATGATTGTCTGGCCGCATCGCCCACGCTCCCTAGAAAGGACGGTGGCAGCAGACTGGGGTCCACCATGATATCATCAGCTGGAGCGCTCACAAGGCTGCGCAGAATGTCCTTCACATTCTTGCCCTTTGAATCGGCGGGCAGAGAAGGTCTGACCTCAGAAGACAGTGTAGACAGGGCCTCTGAGACGGCGTCTGGACCGTGAGTCACGCCAGAGGATGACAGGTCTGCCTCGCTTGCGGCGGTTGAGGTGTGGTCGTCACCGATGCCCGAGTCATACCGCCGGATAGAAACCCCATTCTCCACTTCTAGTCCACCAGAAATGGCACCGCTGTCTAAGAAGACACAAGTTACAAAAGAAGAAATGTGAGCAATAAAGCCACGCCATATAAGAGATTATTTACTGTGGTTCCCCACAATGGGTCACATGATGAAAAATTCACACACCCACAAAAACCTTTTCTCAGTTATTTGCCTTATTTTCTTATTCTTCAGCCAATTCTCTGCTTTTTTTCCCTTATTCTATAGTTAAAAACTGAGTAGTGCAATACTGTATAGATTCAACAGCCTCTCACAATTATTCAAATGCAGAATTTAAAAAGGGGTCTTAAGTCCTGTACATAAAGCTTTGTATTTAGGAGTCAAAAGCAGAGAAAACATTACAGATTGCAGTATTATCTTCCTTCGCAGATACATATTTCAGATGGGTTTTTTTTTGTCTTTGGAGCTGCTCTATACCTGTGCTCCTGGCAGACTGGGATCTCTGAGGGTGTTTCTTGTCATTGTGGGGCTCCAGGATGTCGCGGTACTTAGACACCATGAGGACTGAGATGAAGTAGACAACAGCAAGCGCCAGAAACTGAGCCTGCTTACTGTCCTCCTGAAACAAACAAAATACACTAAACGATCTCTGTCTTCAAAGCAGCGATAGCCATTTTAAATGCCGCTGTTATGCACGCGGTGGGCCTGTACGTTGCACGAATGTGTTTTCTGTACAACTCACGATATCTCTGAAGACGACAGCCCTGAGGCGGTTAATGTCCATGTCCTGAAGAAGCCGGTCCAGGTCTCTGACTGGAGACATCCCACCTGTCACCGCATCAACAGGACTCTGCATGCACAAAAATCAAACATGTACCACATAAAATCATTCCCATCATTCTCTCCAAGTGGAACGCAAGCAGCACATGCACTTTTACACCAATCAGGATGTTTATTAATCCATGTGCACTTCATGGAGTAGGGTAAGGTTTCACAGCTTAGAGAAGCTATCCCTCCTGGGATCATGTCCTTAACATAATGGCTTTTCTATAGAGCCACTGCATTATAAATGAGCTTTAACACCCGGTTCAGGGAAGAACAACATGACTTTACTGGAAGTCACTGTATCAAATCAAAAGGGCCAATGACAAAAGGCCTTGTCTAGTGTCAAATATAGCAACCAGTGTGGTAATATAATAAGACATGAGCTAATGCAATAGCACTAGGTTGTTGTTGGTGAGCAGGACAAAGGGCAAAGCTCCTGGTTTACTATCGAGTACAGGAAAAGGGCAAAAAGGAAAATGTAGTTATTTTCAAGTAGGGGGAAAAAAACTTCAGTATGAGAGTGGATTTATAATGTTTTTTTTGGGTATTTTAAGTGAAATGATTTCACATATTTAAAACAGCAAAGGATGTTTTGAAAATGTGCAAGGTTGCAACTTTTCTTACAACTGTTCCTTGCTTTATTCACAGAATGAATTTAACACACACACACACACACACACACACACACACACACACACACACACACACACACACACACACACACACACACACACACACACACACACACACACGAGGAGTCAAGTTCAGGATTATAAGGGCTTGAAACAAAAGTGGGGAATGACACCAGCAGTGAGGAGATGATTTGGATTACTTGCCTGCGCGGCTGCAGACATGGCTCCTCCAAGCCCAGTGCTGGGCATGGCTGTGCCGCGGGCTGAGGCTTCTGCGCCATGCTTAACTTGGGCTTGTTGACACTCCAGACAGTTTCTCACTGCCATAGCACACACTGGGGAGGGATGGAGAAAGATACATTATGAGACATCATATAAATAAAGTCATTTTCAAAAGAAACATGTAGAAGCATTATGCTGAAGTCTAAAAAGAGATGGCACCCAAAGCAAATGCACAAAAGAAATAAGAGAAATCTCGGCTTATGAACTGAAAAAACAGGAGCTGCTGAGAGAGACAAAAAAACAAAGGAGAAAAAGTGGGGCCATGACAAGGTCAGTGCTCTGGCCAACTCTGGCAGCATCGTTCACTCTTCCCTGCTCCACCTCTCCTCCCAGGGTCACAGTGCAAGGGTGTGCTCTTGAATCACATCCACTGTGTGCAGCTCCCATAACAAATGACACTGCTAGGTTGTGCACGTGCTGAGTAGGCAGCAAAGATACGTCCTTTGTCGCAAAAGAAAATCTCGTGGTCCGACAACTTTATGTGGGTTCAAAACTGGCACGCTTACCATTTGTAATCTAATGTGCCGCCCGTCTGTTGGAGCCCCTCCCAACCCCCAACCGCTCTGTACTTGACAACTGACAAATGTTAATTCTGAGACATTTAGATTACGAAGGAGGGAATTATTCTGTCTGGAAATGGGCTCGCTTTTTCCATTAGGACTACTGTTTCATACGACCATTTATAAAAAGAGAGGGGGGAGGGAGTGGTGGAGATGCTAAAACCTTGTTACAGTCTTCCAAAATCAGATTAGGTGCCAGCAATGGGGAACGCATACCTCATCAAATATTCATTTCATAACGGCTGCTTTTCTAAAACTGGACATGTAGTACGCTGGCATCATTTTCCAGCAAAAACCCCCAACTGCCGCAACGATAGTTGGACAATGTCTGAGAGGAGAAGTGCTCTTTGTATAACAAGTTTGCATTTTGAAAGCCATTTTGTTTGCAACCTTTACTGTAATGAGCATCTAAAAGCAAAAACTGATACCTGGATATGCTCCACTACATATATGGAGCAAAGTTTTAATTTTATTTATTTAAATCAGTGTAGAAAGCAAGTGTGTGTGTGTGTGTGTGTGTGTGTGTGTGTGTGTGTGTGTGTGTGTGTGTGTGTGTGTGTGTGTGTGTGTGTGTTGAAGGTGCACCACATAAAATGAATAATGGAAGAATTTCAATATCTTTTATTCAGCTAGAGTGTGGCTCGGCTTCAGATGCTGTCAGAGGAAACTGTAATAGCCGGGAACAGAAGGCAGAAAAAGGCCTCGGGCTACACTGCAGTACAGTACAGCCAAGGCCATTATGTAGAACTCACTATATCATGATAGCAGCCATTTTAGAGTGTTGCCATGCAGTGGGGTTATAATAACAAGATAAGAGAGTGCTGATACGCGCAGAGTGAAAGAGCCGAGGGAATGAGAGCAGCGGCTGGAGATGGAGAGGAAGACGGAGAGGGAGAAGGGAGGGTCAAAAAGGCTACAGGGAGCCATGACTGAGGCTAATACGAGGGGCTACTGCCGGCTGATATGAGGTGGATCGATGAACAGGGGAGGACAGAGGGCTCGGTAAAAGGAGGAGATAAAAGACTGAAATTCAGAGAGGGGATGCAGATTTAGTACAAACCCCAATTCCAATGAAGTTGGGACGTGGTGTAAAACGTAAATAAAAACAGAATACAATGATTTGCAAATCCTTTTCAACCTATATTCAATTTAATACACTACAAAGACTAGACATTTAATGTTCAAACCAATAAACTCAACAAATATTCACTCATTTGCTATAGAAATAAACTTTACTTACTCATTTTGAATTTGATGCCTGCAACACGTTCCAAAAAAAGCTGGGACAGGGACAACAAAAGACTGGGAAAGTTGAGGAACGCTCAAAAAAAACAAAACACCTGTTTGGAACATCCCATAGGTGAACAGGATAATGGGCCTTTTTCACAGCAGACATTTTGACTTGTCATAGTAGGAAAAGCACCGCTGAAATTGATAACCTTAACGATGGCTCAATTCCATCAAGTGTCCCAGTAAGCTATTTCAGTGAGTCAGCGTGCACAATACCAGGGCCTCTCCTAAGTGGAACACAGCCATCATTAATGGTTTTGAATATGCCTGTGCTCTTCCTACTATGACATGTCAACATGTCTGCCGTGAAAAAGGCCTATTGGTCATGATTGGGTATTAAAGCGCCCATATTATGCTCATTTTCAGGTTCATAACTGTATTTTAAGGTTGTACCAGAATAGGTTTACATGGTTTAATTTTCAAAAAACACCATATTGTTGTTGTACTGCACAGCTCTCTCTCACTGTTGCAGATCCTCTTTTCACCTGGTTTCTGTTTTAGCTACAGAGTGAGACCTCTTTTCATCTTCTTCTTCTGTACTATCTTTGACTGCACTCGCACATGCGCAGTAGCTCAAATGTAGATCATGTCAGCTAGCTAACTCTAGAGACAGTAAAAGAAAGCCTGTTTCTCCAACTTTGGTCAGTTACGAGGCAGGATTAGCTGGGAGACTTCTAAATGAGGGCGCACATGTAAGTAGTTCTTTTGTAGATTATGGTTAACTTGTGTGTGTTGTAGCAGTGCTTTGCTATTGAGAACGACGTAGCATGCTAGCGTTAGTCGGCTAACGCTAGCATTAGCCGGGCGCCTACCATGCTGCAATGGTTGTGGTTAGCCAGCTCATTTCGGACTGTGACGTCACAGTCCGAGGCCGATTTGAACAGCTCACTAGGAGACTGAAAGCAGGACACATCAAAACTACAAAAGTGTCTACTCCAAAACAGCATGGATGGATTTTTTTCAAAGTTTGTATGTGTGTGGAAGCACCAGAGACACAAAAGAACACCCCAAATCCCAGAAAAAGTGTTTTTTTCATAATATGGGCACTTTAAAAAAAAAGGAGCATCCCTAAAAGGCTCAGTCGGACACAAACAAGGATGGGGCGAGATTCAATTGAATATAGGTTGAAAAGGATTTGCAACTCATTGTATTCTGTTTTTATTTACGTTTACGTGCCCCAACTTCATTGGAATTGGGCGTTTGTAGAAAGACAGCTAAACAAAGAAATAGCGGGGATTCACAAAATAAAAGAAGTAGACCGACAAAAGGTTAAAAATCAAATGATTGTGTTATGAATATGAATAATGAGTCTCTTAAAAACAAAAAGAGACAGATCAAGGAACAAAAGAAAAACATCAGCGTGCGTACCGAGGCGAAGGCACTGCCGCAGGATGCCTCCTGACGACATGTTTTTCTCAGCTTCTATCTCCGTGAAGTTGAGCGAGCTGGCAAAGATGAGGACATCCACGAGGTTGATGAGGCGCTGTAAGAAGGTGACCGAAGCCTCCACCGCCAAGCCTTGGGATGATTCAATGTTCTCCAGCTCGTGCTGGTAGTAGAGAGAGGGAAGTTCACAAAGTAATTAATGGATGAGTAAGAGTTGAAGTAAAAAACAAAAAACATCCTCTTATTTGCGTAAATTAATTTTATTTAGACTAGATTAAGTGCAGGTTGATTTTAAAAGATAATAACTATATAGTACTATGTCTAGTCACTGTGTTGCTTTGTATGAATAATAAAAAAAAAATACATAAAACGAAGAAAAAAAACAGTATCTTTATCTCAAATGTATAATATAAAAAAAAAAAAAGTTTTGCTTGTAAGAAAACATTAGTTAATTCTTGACCTGTAAAAAAATAAAACGTTTTAGATTCACTTACTGAAAAAGTGACATTACATTTAAAATGATTTAACACTTACTTACAAAATTACTTGCCATATAAAGGAAATTCTCAAAAACATGGACATTATACAATACTCAAAACATTGGAACAGAGCTACAAATGTAGCAATTAAGGGTAGGAAAATAATATATAAAAATAATGCTGCTATAAATGCAATGTATGTAAGGAGTATATGTGACAGCTATACTAATCACACATCCCGACAGGAGAACATTTCAAACTGGAATTTGTTACATCCAGTTTTAAATTTGGTTACAGACCAAACACAACTGAATGAAATTGAATTAACATGGAATTGAACTTCAACCGGTCATTTACAGAGGGAAAAAAAATCATGTAAGAGAGCAGCAGTCACTGAGATCAGACAACACAAAAACAAACTAACAACGTTAGGAGGCAGCTAACGGTGGTCTAATGTGATTGGGAAAGGTCAATTTGGATGGATAACTTTTTGCGATTGGAGCCAGTAACTATATATACACAGCAACAGTTAAGTGCACACACCCATCACAACACACACACACAGACCCGTCATTGACATAATGCATTCCCTACCCCTTACCCTAACCTTAACCATCACAACTAAATGCCTAACCTTAACCCTTACCATAACCTAATTCTTTCCTTAATCCTAAAACCAAGTCTTAACCCTCAAACAGCCCTTTAAACTTGTGGGGTCCAGCATTTTGGCCCCACAAAGCTGTCGGGGCCCCACAAGTATAGTGGACTCCCAGTTTCTGGACCACGCACCCACCCACACACACTTACAGAGGAAGAGGTGGCAGCAGAGAGCAGAGGTAAAATGCCTCCACAAGCCATGATGAGGTTGTCCACCACCTGGGAGATGAGGTGAATACTGTTGTGGACAAACACGACGTTCTCGCTGCTGTTCACAAAGTCCAAAATTGTCTTTGTGGAGTGACTGAGAGGCAGAGGACAAAAATGACACTTTGTTAACAAAACACAACGGAAAATACTGTGTGGTATTTTGACTACCTTAAATTAAGAACAAGTTATTGTATTTGTCTCTAAATAGCAGTGGCTTGCCTACATATCAGAATGTTCTTAGTTGTTGTTAACTGCTAATATTTAAGGATAAAAATATCCTACGTATCCTATCTTTGCAAAAACATTTCCTGTGCTTTGGTCTACATCTCATCAAGTGTCCTCAATGGGGCATGAATTCCAAAGCTTCCCCAGGGACTCAATTCTTAGTTTAATGTAACCTGAAGTACTGCTTTGTGCAAAGATTGTGGCTACTATAAATACTTCTGATTCCCATTTCTATACCGATATCTATTTTTGCCTTTAAATCCTAAATATGCAAAGAAAAAATCCCTCACTTTGAAGCATTTTTAAATAATAAAGTTTATAATGGGACGTACTTCACATTGCATTTACAAGCAAAAATCAATAGTGAAATCTTTCCAGTAACAAAACAAAGACTTGGGAAGGACTCTTACAGGCACCACTTGATTAGGAGAAGGCCTGTTAGATGAAATCTTCGGTCTCCTCCCCAGACGCACAACAAGCCAATAAATCTCTATTCCAGTCAATCAATTAACAAAATAATTGTAAGCTAAAGCATTAGTAAAGTCAGAGTCAGCAGATGGTTACCCTACCTCCTCCACATCTGGACATCTGTCTCAATAGAGAAGAGCAGGTCAGCGAGGAGGCGTTGGTGCATGTGGGACCAGCGGAACTCTGGGATACGAAACATTGTGGAACGAGGGGCCGAAGCGCTGCCCTCTCTCTGCTGACCTGAAGTCCCTCCTGCTGCTGCTGCCGCCGCCGCCGCCGGGCTGGCTCGTTTCCTACAGCGAGACAGCGTTAACATATAGGTTTAGAACTGAAAGCAAAAATTATCAAATCTATAGAACGACATTTAGTGAAAAATCTAAAGTAGAGAAAACTGAAAAAACTATGCATACTGGTGTAGAGGTCTCCTTTAACTCGAGTCGCTCGGTGTCTAAGGCCACATTGGACACATCCAGTCGGGCAATTTTGATCTCTTTGGTCTTGCTGACAGAGTCTGCACTCTTCTGGGTGTCGGAGCTGGGGGCGGCTGTGGGACCAGCCGGGGTCTCTAATGGCTGGCTAGGTGAGGTGGAGTCCGATGCTGGCGCAACCTCCTGGGCTGCAGAGGGCGGTGTGGTGTCCGAGTGCTGCTGGTCTGCAGTAGCAGTATTAGGGAGGGATGAAGAGTGCTCCTCTTCAACTTTTTCTTTGGGTGGTTCTGCCACACTTTGTTCGGGTGTTTCAGCTGGAGGAGTCTGACTCTCCAAACCAGAGGCCCCTTTCTCCTCAGTTTCACTCTCTTCAGTTTTTTCTTGCATCCCAACCTCCTGCTTCTCGTCCTTTTCTTCGTCTGTCGTCATCTCGCGACCTTCCTGGTCATCTTTCTTGCCTTCACCATCTTCATGTGTATCTTCCTCCTTTTTTCCGCCGTCCTCCACTTCCTCTCCGGTGGTAGCTGATGCATAAGAGGACTCCTCTTGGCTATCATCGGCGTCACTTGGGTGGATCTGGTCACTGACCGAGGACATGTCAACCAGGTCCTCGAAGACGGAGGCTCCACTCAGCACGCTGTTGTGCAACAAGGCCGCAGCCTCGGGGGATGTTTGGTCCGTCTTGCCATCTTGTTTTGAAGCCATTGCCAGTTCCGCATCTGCTTCATTCAAAGAGCCTTCTGGAGCGGAGCTTGATGATTCAACTTTGATAGGTCCAGATTTTTCCTCATCTCTTACAGATGTTGTAGCAGAGTCTCCAATCTCTTCCATTGCTTTTGCGTCATCCGTTTCAGGCTGGTCGCTAAGTGACGCGTGTAGATCATCAGTGTTCTTGTCAGTGGAGGTCTGTTCACTCGGTTTCTCTTTATCCGTTTTTTGGGTCACAGTAGCTTCAGTCTCTTTTCCATCATCCCTGGAGGCCTCCTTGGAAGACTCCTGAACCGACTTCTGCTCTTCTTCTTCTTCTTCTTCTTCTTCTACTTCTTCTTCTGCCCTGGCCAGGATGTTGGAGACGGTGATGGATGCGTGTCCCCTTCCATCAGCAGCCTCCGGTGTGCTGGAAGTGACGGTGGAACTAGATGCTGGGTCAGGGGACTTCGGGGGCAGCTTGTCCACTGTGAGCTCAATGACAGTGGAAGGGGCCGTCTCCTCTGCAGGCGGCCCGTTAAGAGATTCCGTGGTTTCCGAGCTTTGGCTGACGCCAGAGATGGTTCGGATTGTGTTCAGAGAGCCTGCAGACTCCTGACGCTGGTACTGACGGAACATACGGGACAGATTCTCTTTGTGCTGCTCAAAGGTGACCTGCAAACACAAGCGGGTATACGGTCAATTGTATGAAACACTTCCACCAATCTACCTAATTGGTCTTCTCTTTAATCAAAAGATAATTCAGATGTATTACAACTTGGGTTTTACCTTTGTAGTTTTGGTCATCATTTCAAAATTGTGATGCCATTTTACTTACCAAAGTAATTGTTAAGACCTGACAACACAGTGACACTGCTACAATGAAGTCGAGTAGTAAGACGATCAAATAAGTTGTAAACAAGACAGCTTCCAGACTATTTATACTACTTTATTTGGAGTTAAAACTTAAAGTGAGTGCACACAACACACTATAACAATTAGCACAGTAGGTTAAAGTGGAACCAGAGTTGGTCTGTGAACTGTGATGGATGCTAAAAAAAAAAAAAAAAAAAAAAGGGACTTCCACAAAAGTTTGGCTAACCTGGGGTTTTGTTTAAACCCTTCATGATAGTCTAACCACTCGTGTTTCTTGCCCCATTAAAACATCCCCAAACATCTTGGTGACTGTAGTTTTTTTAGTACTAGTAGGAAGTACAGCCAAAACTATGAAAAAAAGAAAAAGAAATAAGACCCAAATTGCCAAACCAGAATGATCCTTTAGGTGTACGTTCTGTAATACTATGCTTTTGTTTGAGAATGCAGAAAAAGAATCATTAAATGTACTGATAATCGTAAAACGAAAAATCACCACCGCCATTTTAGTCAATGATACAGGTCATAAACCTATTAAACAATACACTTTCAGCAGTTACTATGAAGTACCAGTAGTTTTACATAAAAAGTCCAACAAATGCCCTCACATATTTTCCCATCTCATCTTATCAAATAAACCTCCCTCTCTCTAGCTGATATCCATTGGTTTACACTTTCAGCCTTTTACTTAATTATCTCTCCATGTGTCACATCATGCCCCAACATCCTGTTTCATCTGAACACATCACATTAGAAAAGCTAGATATTCTCAAAAGGCTCTTTAGTTGTTAGCTTGTTACTGCATCTAACCACTGGGACCATTTGTGGCTTACTGTGCCATATTTAAAACTTTTCCCCTCTCTCATGCGCCGCTGCCCACGGCCTATTAACCTCTATCAGTCTTCTTACATCTGATATGGGTAGACCAGACTGCTAGTCTATAACGACATTGGTCTGCAGTGGCATTTGAGGAAGAGCCCATCCATGTAAGCAGTCATAGATTAGCAGTAGATACTATTAGTGTGTGTCCGCTAGCTGTGCTGAGTGCGTGTCCAGCATCGGCAAATCCTCCCACGCCTAATTTAAGACCCTGCATTAATCACTGGGCTTGGAGGACAGAAAGTCAAAGATGGGTTGGTGATGGAGGGGGGGGTGGAACTAGACCCACTTTGCTTCTTTTTCACCTGAGGCTGTTTAGACAGAGGGGGAGAGAGAGACAGAGAGAGAGAGAGAGAGAGATCAAAAGAAAGAAAATAAATACGAAATTGCAAAAGGAGGAAGAGGACGAGAGGGAGTCATTGAGAGTGGAATAAAGGAAAGGCAGAGAAAGAAGCTGATTATTTGTAATTAATTAGGCGTTATTGTTCTAAATTAGCCTGCTACATGGGTGCTCATTAATCTTCTGTAGTGGGAAGCAGTGATTGGTAATCCATAGCTGTTTTCAGAGTGCACAGCCTGTTCTAAATGCGCCAGTAGTCAGTCTCTTTCTCTCTTCCTCCCTCATTCCCAGTGATCACACAGCAAGACCTTCTACCCCATTAGTTTGAGCTTAATTTGACATTTAGCATTTTTTAGCAATTAAAAGGCTGCATTCAGACTGCATCTCTATGGAAATTATGCGGGAGAGCGCTACAGAACATAACGTCATAGATTCAGGACGCAGTCTGTACATTAAGATGATGTATGTTGGCCTTAAATAGGGCTCTGTAACAGATCCAGTTACCATTAGACAGAGGTAGTATATGTCTCTGTGGTTTTTAAAAGAGCGCTTAGCTTTGCTAATATAGAAACTGCCTTGGGTGGCTAGGACATCAGCGCTGATCTAATCTAATTTCATTCTACTCCATGACTCAGCCCGGGCCTCAGTGGGGTATGGGAAAATGTTATGGTAATGTACAAAAACATGGTGGGCTTTTCTAATGTGACAGGTAACATGGTATTAACTGGGCGCAGCATGGCCGGATCATACAAAATGCTTTGGAGGGAGGGGGGGGGGGGCAAACTATAATGAACAAGATGACATTGCAAAACTTTACTATGGAAAGTTTCTGTAGTTTCACTTCCCACAGTACTATTGAAAAATGAAGTATCTCACAAACAAAAATCTTTACAAAATAAAATCTTTTTTCCTGCAGTCAAACAAGACCTGCGATCACATTTCCAAAGCTATCTATACATAATCTAGACCCTCAATTGTCCCCATGGCTGTGCTGTATAGCTGATCTAGAATAAGCAACGCACACCCCCCCACAACCTGTTCAGGGTGGCAAAGCGCTGATCTTGGGAGACCCCCACAGTAGGAGCCTGGGAGTCCCTGTTTAGATAAATAGATAGAGAGCAACCACAAAACAAAGGGGAAATGGGGAGGGCAGCATGGCTCTAATCCGATTAGCTAAATGCAATTCCTCCTCCAAAATCAATGTCATCTGCTACTGCGGTGCTGGCCGGGTGGTTTTCGCTCTTGTTCACAATATCTTCCTTTCTAACTCGTTGTAAAAACATTTTTCTTCGCAGTTTTTTTCTCCCATCTGATTCAGTGATATGCATACAATCTTTATCTGTAATTTCTATCACAACCATGGGAAGCCAATCTTGCCCAAAAGGCCCTTCAGGATACTTTACAATAAAATAGTTTTAAGCCAACCAGTCAAAATCATGGGGTTTACATCGGTTGATTATTAAGCATACATGGATCCTAGTACTGGCAATTGGCTCTCTGGATAGTATAGACAACACTTGATGCGTGGCTATTATCTAGGCAATATTCTCACCTTTGTCCACTTGTCAGTGTATCTATCTAAAACTCTTTGCCAAGAACCACAGCTTGTGTGTAATGTCTCAATGTCCCCAGAGGGCAAAATCGGCATGGTCAAACTATTCTGCATTTCTCCATAAACAGAAAAGGAGCGATTAGCTACGATTAAACTAAATTCTGCTACTAAATTACCAGCTCATAATGTCTATTATATTTTGTCAAAGATCTGTTGGCTTATTACTGCTCATATTTATCTTTGTGCTAAAACGTCTGACAGGTATAATGAAGTTAGCTGACAGTGGGAGTCTGAAGGACGGAGGGACCTTCATGCCCCGATCTCTCTGTTTTGGAGTTCTCCCTGTTCTCAAACTGATTTGTGTGCAAAGATGGACATGGGGCACCTTGGGTGGGTGTGTGGGCTGAGAGTGGGAGGGCTGTCGTGTCAGCGTGCCCACCTGCAGGAACATCTGTCTACTCAGAGAGACGCTTATGCAGATACACTAACTTCCTAATGACTGACATATAAAAAGATACACACAGAAACAGACTAAGCAACCCAATGCACACATCATAGCCGGGTTGTTAGTGCCTCTTGCTAATCCATGCTTTGACAGTAGACAATAAATAAAGCCTGTGGATGATCAGTAAACCATCTCAATTCAAGGCAACGGAAGAACTGCGTGAGCTCTTACTGCAGAGCTCATTTGACGTTGGACAGCGACAAAGCAATTTGAGCCAATCATACCTCACTACTGTTTTCAGCATGGCTAAAAGTCACATTTTTACACCTACAGATTGGTATGAATGAACAAAAACTAAAAAGATCTGAAAAATATGTGGTCCATATGGTCATTCTGCTCAGGTGATAGGCTACACCCAACAAGAAGAATAAGTCAAACTTAAAATCTTAAAAGCACAGCTGCAAATAAGGAGTTGGATGTACCAAGTTTAATATATCCAATAGTATGAGCAAAAACCTAAGTATTATACTAGTAAACTTTAGTTTTTATCTAGATCAAATGTAATGTATCAAATGTAATGTATGTATGAGATAAAACACAATTATGGGTTAATAGAAAATGCAGTACAAAGATTCTCAGTCATGGACGAAACCTCAACTAGAAAGCGGTGGAAACACACATTCAGCATGAGACATATTATCTCTATACATGCCAAACTGACAACTTTAGCACGGATGAAACAAGGCAAACTAATTCATAAAGTCTATGTAGAGGAGAAGTGTGCAAATACGATTTTTGAATGCATACATGCACTTATCAAGAGGCTCCCAGTGGGCTGGTTGTATTTATGAGGCCTTGTTTCTCTGATTGTTCTCGTACGGTTCCGATGAATATTCAATGGGCTCGAAAAGAAGAGCCCAAGAGAAAACGAGGGCAAAGAGAAAATGTGCCTGGTAACACACACACACACACACCCCTGCAGCAGTGGGAGGAGAGAGCAACAGTGACAAACAGCTTTGGTGCTACAAAGGTGGCAGGAAATCTATCAAACGGGACAATAAAATTGCAATTGAGTTTCTTTAGCTTTTTTTTATAGCAGATGCATGCATCTCGGTGGCTAGCACCCGCTGCAACTATCCCGAGTCACAGGCGGGGTCCATGCACTGCGCGTGCATTTGTGTGCGTGTTTGTGTATCTCGCATCTTAGAAGTGCATGGGTTTATTCACACACACACACACACACACACACACACACACACACACACACACACACACACACACACACACACACACACACACACACACACACACACACACACACACACACACACACACACACACACGTGAAATTCTGTTGTTAGACGAGAACTGGGCATTGTAACTAGAGCCAAGAAGAAACAGCATTAATCTTGTGCAATTACAGGAAAAAAGGCAATTACAGCCTGTCGTGTACAAAGAACTATAAGCAATTTCTGCACTACATCAAACTAGACACTTTGCTATGCCGAAAAGTGAGACCCCAACACACTGCATACACAATATGAACAGATAAAACAAGAACAAAACAAATCCTACATGGATAAAATGTACATAAATAGCAGATACCTCTGAAATATATTATATTTACACTAATATTATTTACATTATATTATTTATTTTTCTGTCTGTGTTGTTATACTTAAGATGTGAATTAAAAACAATGTTTTTTGGGCTATTTCAGGTTAATATTTAATGACAGAACAATACAGTTAAGTATGCAGAACCTCTGTTGTTGTACAGTACATACATATGTTGAATTTTCACTGTCCCATAATGGGCCCTCATCTTTGTGACCCTCTTGCATCAAATATTGTCCTCGAAATACTAAATGTGTAAAATTCCCTTAGACCTTCATTTGTACGTTGTATGTTTTATTTTTCACTGCAGGTTAGTTCTACAGTGTTCAGAGAGACACTGACGGTTCAGAGCATCCAGCATACAGCACACACCACCCTGCTAACTGCTGCCTTCATTTTGGTCATCTCCCAGGCAGTGTGTCTCTGCCCCCTACTGGACGACAACACTCACAGCAGCCGACGCTGCAGTGAAGCATCTCATATCACTCTCAATCAAGTACTTCTTTAACTCACCCTTCAATCTGCAAGGCTTTAAAAAAAAAAAAATAATAATAATAATACAGACCACAATCTGACACCAACCTCAATTACTTCACTGGTTTGGAACAGGGGGCCGTAATAGGATATCAACAGTTAATTTCTAAAGCAGTATTTTGAATTCAGCTTTTGGAAATAAGAAGTGCCAGAAGTTTATTTTTTATCTGTGCAATGTGAAAGAGAGAGACTCTATAAATAAATAAAGAGTGGAAGTGCTGATGCACTCTTTCACATTGGTTTATACTGCAACTAGCTTTTAAATTATAGTCACTGTATGGCTTCCATAGCTTAATCTGATGGGCACTGAGAGGCAAGGTTCAATTACCATGCTAGCCTACACTGCGAGTTAGAGGGTTAGACGATAATGCTCTCTAATTTCTTTTTTGATGAATTGCATTATGTCAGATAAACATACGGGTGACAGAGCTGATGGCTTTGACTGAATACTGCTTTCCATTTGGCTGGAATCAAACTGAGGAGGGCGGCTACGGTTACAGTAATGTGGTGACTGTTTAGGTTGATAATACTAAAGCAAGGTGTGTGTGTGTGTGTGTGTGTGTGTGTGTGTGTGTGTGTGTGTGTGTGTGTGTGTGTGTGTGTGTGTGTGTGTGTGTGTGTGTGTGTGTGTGTGTGTCTCTGTTCTTGTGTTTACTACAGAGAGATAAAGAGTGTGCGAGTTAAACCGAAGAGAAGCAGAACACAAAAAACTGTAAAAATGAAACAGATGAGGAGATAAAACAAGATCCACAGAAAGATAAACAAAGCTGTGTCTGACCTGTGTGTGTGTGTGTGTGTGTGTCTGACCGTGTGTGTGTGTGTGTGTGTGTGTGTCTGACCTGTGTGTGTGTGTGTGTCTGACCTCTGTGTGTGTGTGTGTGTGTGTGTGTGTGTGTGTGTGTGTGTGTGTGTGTGTGTGTGTGTGTGTGTGTGTGTGTGTGTGTGTGTGTGTGTAATGAGCGCTCTGACCTTGGAGTGGGTGATTGACAGGGTGTCCACCCAGACGCGCCAGCCGCCCCACTCATATTTGATGGCGTGGTAGAGCAGGATGCGGAAGATGGCGTACACCATCTCTGTGATTTTCTGCTCCTCGCTGTTTTGCGGGTTGATGAAGCACAGAGAGAGCATCCACTCTTGCCACACCGAGCACTGCAGCAGGCTCCTAAAACAAACAAAAAAAGTACACAGAATATGTAGTGCTGCATGTGAACACTGTGTGGACTGGTGTGTGATGCAGTTCTCCATCTTGTGAAGTGGTTGAATTCTTACCTGCGGTTCTCTCGGCTGTTATTGAACAGTTTGATCATGTCTGACAGAAAGACCTTGCGCACCTCCATGCTCTCGGGGGATGGGGGAGAACTCTTCAGCAGAGCAGCGATTACCTTCAGAATTTCTAGAAATATTAACAGAAACGTATCCATTCGGTTTAAGGATTTAGGTTACAAAAAAAAACATTTACAGTAAATAATTTAAGAAAATATCAAAATACTTCCAACTGTTTAGAGTGCATGTCTGTGTTGTTCATTTTGTAATATAACACATTAAACTGTAACAAAGTTGTATTTTTAAGGATTATAATAAAATAAGAAGTTTGGATTTGGAAACTAATAAATAAAACTTGCTTTGTGGCTGCAGAAGGAGAAACTGCACAAATCAACAACTAAATCATACATTGGTCTTAACATGTGCAAATCATTGTGTCATAAACTATCTCAACTCCCAGCTGTACACACCTGAAAATCTGTGCCTGTGGTAAGAAAAACAGAGAATAAAAAAGGAAAAAAAGAAAAAGTCCCGGCCTTGGCATTGATCTTTATCATACTGTAATGGTTTTGGTATTGTTTCAAAATGAGCGAGCCAGAGTCGCAGACCCTTCTGGAAGGCTTGGCTTCGGTTAAACCAAAGAGACTGACTGTTTAGATGAATTATCTAGACAATGTCAGTGTCCATTTACTCGGAGTAGAGAGACGGCGGGGCTTGGATTTCACTTGTCTCTTCAGACCTCGGCGCTAACCGATGCCCCCTTGCCGCAGCAGACTGTTGTGTTGTTTCTACGCCTTAGTCACTCAAATTATGAGTCGCTGAACCTTTACCGCCAGAAAATTACCCCAGCATGTACCGGGAATGAGGATGGAGGGATGGCGTATTCCCTTCGTTTTTTTCCATTTGCTCTTGGTTCCTTTCCCTTGAGTTAATTTGAGGGAAACGGTACTTCCTCGGTTTGTTTGATTGGCTCTGACGTTACTAAAGACTGCAATCAGGGGGCCATTTTGGGAGTTTGTCGCAGATTAAATCAAGAGAATGCACGGCAAAGGAGAAACAGACCACCGCTCTGTGCTCCATAGAATGTGCTCATATGTACAAACCCATACAGGGTTTCTATGATATATACCGCCTGTCTAGGCTGGTTGGGTAGGAGAGTTTTTAACACAACAAAGGCTTAAGATAATCAATGTGTGACTACAGCAGGACCTTGTCAGATTAAGGCTGGTTGGAAGTAAACCTTGGTTGTGATTATACCGAGTGCTTGGATTTCAAACTGATTAAAGCTGTCTTGCAAGCGTGTGCACAAAAGGTGCATGTATGTGTGGAAGCACTGGTATAAAGAAAAAACATTGTTTGTTTGTTTTTTTAAAAGAGAAGGAGAGGTTTTCTCTTCTCGAAAGCTGAAATGAATACTTAACATTTCAACATATGAAAAGATTTTGTGAGCCGACGTGAAATTGGAGGTAAGTTAACGACCTGAAAATATAAAATGGGAACACTGATCAAAGCCTGAAGTCACTTACTGTATTATGTTGCCGCATATGTAAAAATATATAGATTACATTTGTGCAAGTATATAGTAATACACTACACATACATATGCAGAGCATGTGTCCATTTAAAAACACGTTGCTTCTTCTAATATGTTTAATTATATGTTATGATATATATATTATTATAAACTATTAACATGATACACTTAGTTTTATGGTAAAATAAGTTTGTTTTTTAAATTAGGTAATAAAAACATACTGCAATTAAATATTTACTATACACTGTATAACATATGATTTATCCAATTGCATTAAAAGAATAAACTCTAAATTTACTTAATGCAATCAAATAAAAATTGCTTAAATGTATTAAATGCATACACAATATTTTTGACACACTGAAGTGCCATCATTATTTCTTTACATTTATATCATTCTTTATATGCAAATGAATCCTGACAAAACATGACACCGACTTCCAATAAAACTAGCAGATGTGTGTATATTGCTCAAACAAAGTGTTTGCACCAGCCTCATGCTAGGATTATGCATGACATCTGAGGTTCCGTTGTATGAAAATACCCTCTGGCTGCAAAATTTATGTCGTTCATTTGTTTGACTGTGTATAGCGATTGCACCGTTCCATGGGGAATATCCTCTAGTGCAGAATGGAGCAATAGGTATGTAGAGGGTACACTGCAGGGGATGATTTAGGAGAGTAGTGTGGCGCACAGGAGGCACTTACGTGGGTTGAGAATCTTCACAGTGGAGTCGGGGTCCGGATGCTGTTTATGGATCACTTGAGTGCAGATCTGCTCTGTAAGAATCTACCGGGGGACAGAGAGGGGATTCAAGTCATAAATATCCATATCGGTCCTTACAATAACAGAGACACAAACCACACTATGGACACACAAAGCTATGTATAGACTTCTTACCATCGCGTAGTATCTGGCTGAATGATTGCCAAATGAAATTTCTGCAGGTGGTCAGCCATACAATTTATTATTTTAACTAACTCATTAAATTGTCAGGTTTGAAAATAAAAGACAAAAATGGAAAATTGGACAAAAACGAGGTCAGTTAAAAAGGCAACAAAATAAATATTGCCATGCAGTTGAACACACAAAGGTTATTATTGTATGCCATTGTATGTCTATTTAGGTCATTTCAGTCCTGGGGGGGAAAGAGAGAGAGAGAGAGAGACTAGTTGTCTACAACTATTTGTGTGTGTGTGTGTGTGTGTGTGTGTGTGTGTGTGTGTGTGTGTGTGTGTGTGTGTGTGTGTGTATAGAGGACTGACCTCGAAGAGCACGTTGTAGGTTGTCATGGTGAACTGGCCGGCGTGGAGCATGAGGCGTTCAGTGAGCAGGGAGAAAAGGCCATGACTCAGCATGACCTCAGGTTTCCTCCTGATCAGGATATTGGGAGGAAAGGCTCAAAGGTCAGTCAGTAAACATCATTATTTGCCAGACCACTCTTGTATCAGAAAGCAATGCATAATTTTTTCTCAACTGGAACATGATATACAAATCGGAGTTGATAGCAATGCACTGAAATACCACAACTGTCATTGTGGTAGTCTATATCCTCAACGTTCCACTTCCGGGATTGCTCCGGTGCCACAGGAAATTCCGCCGGATGCGTGTCTTTTAGCCGACGTCCGTTACCTCCCGCTTTCTTTGTGTTGGCATTTTAAACTCTGTTGGATTTCTGAGGACTATGGTTACCTGCTCCTCAGATCTCTGCAGGGTAAATCCAGACAGCTAGCTGGACTATCTGTCCAATCTGAGTTTTCTCTCGCACGACT
Source organism: Perca fluviatilis (assembly GCF_010015445.1). Lineage (NCBI taxonomy): Eukaryota > Metazoa > Chordata > Actinopteri > Perciformes > Percidae > Perca > Perca fluviatilis. Next base: position 32,735,999 of record NC_053112.1, read on the forward strand.
AAAACAACTTTTGAAAGTTCACGTTCCCCCAAAACAAGTTTCTTTCCCGAGGCTATTTTGCAGCGGCTAGCCAGATCCTCCTCGGCAGCGTGTGGAGGATGGTCTGGCAAAGCGAGACTATCATTGTGGTAATATCATATCCCGTTGAAAAAGACCACGCAAATTTGATCAGTCAAATTATTGCAGCGGTGGAAATCTGTAGCGGCATAAATCAGCTGAGCTCGAGCTGACATTTGACTTTGAGGAAATGAAAAAAAAAGAAAAGTGAGTCCCTGTTGACTAAGTAAGAACAGTTCTTCACAGAAAACTCTTCTCGTCGCTTTTATCTCTGATCATGGATCAACTCCCAATTTCAGTATTGCAGCCCAGCTAAAAAGCTGTGGGCTGTTTGCAGATAGTCTCAAGGTCAATCTTGCATCTGGATCACAAGACTTACAAAACTGTTGCCAAGCCAAGGCTAGAGTGGTTTCTGATGCACCTACTTCACTATGTTCACTTAATCATACCCTATAATTAGTGGTTATTAGTGAAAATGAAGCGACGAACAGCTTGCGATATGACCTAAGTCTCCTCATGCTGTTTCACCCAAAGTAATGCCGGACATTTGGAGAGATGCATTCTGGAGCACATGGTTATAGTAAGAGCTTTTATTTAGGAGCAATACTGGATATTTCACTGCTCAAAAGGACAAAAAGACCGCTCACAAGTGACATATATACTGTACATCTAAAAAATGGCAGTAAAAAGCATGACGAGTCATTTTTTTGACAGTGAGGCCTGCAGCTGGACAGAGAATTAACATTAACCGGTTTTGATTGTGTCACTTAAATGTAGCTGTGCCTTCGAGACTTTTCTGAACACTTCAATATTTTGCAGTTGTTCTGTCACTATAAGGAACCATTAGAAACTACATAAAAAATGTAATAATGAGCACAAGCAACTACATTAAGAGATTTTAGAGAATGAAAGCTATGGAATCAATAATCAACATCAGAGCAATTGCAAACACTTATCAAAATATATTTCCCTTTCAGTTATCAAGATTACTATTAGAAGTGTGTGCTTTTCAAAATATAATTTTACATATCTAATACAGACTGAACGAAATAGAATTTTTCCAAACTACAATTCTATACTCTGGGAATACAATGCCAAGGATGTTGTGACTGTACTTACTTTGGTGGCAAGTGTTTCAGAAAGTAGCCCATTACTTTGAGTGTCTGCACTCTTATTCCTTCACTTTTTGAGGCCAAAAGCTTGTAAATCACACTGAAAAAAAATGAATGAATTGAATTATTTTCAAAGCATTATAAAAAGCTATTCGAAGTCTACAATTAACACTTTATACATTTGTAGCATTCCAATAGAGATTTAGCAGTATTTAGCAGTTTTTTTATTTAAACAAAAAGCAGTATCCACATTTTACAGTGTTGCATAAAACTAAAGTGACACAAGACTAAAGCCATGAAATTTAAAATAAATCCGCTCCAACTTTTGATTTTGATTTTGAGCGAAGACATAAACCGATGGACACATCTGCAGGGAATCTAAACGGTGATTATTACCGAATCCCGTTGCGTTGGTCGAAGGCCTGGACCATGGACACAGGATGTTCAGACATCAAAGCCACCAACAACTGCAGTACATCCATCAGATTGTCATCCTGTGGGACAGAGATGAAGACACTTGAGGCTATTGTGGGGTTAACGGAGAGCAGTGCGGGAAATACTGCATCTAGTGGAGCTGAAGTGAGCCGGCTATCCAGGGGATATCTTAAACTATGAGGAATTGGTAGTCAGCTGTATTTGTTAATTCAAGATGAAAGGCAAATATACGTGCATCATTCATTACTATTTTTCGTGATGTTTAGCAGCGGCAATGCGAGGTAGAAAAAAAAAATTAATAATAATACTGGATTACATCACAAGCATCAGAACTAAACAATAACATTATGTGCTCTGGAAAATGAAGGGCTGCTACATGTCAGTGTTTTTTTTTCCCGGCAATGTTGTAATCACCCTTTATTCTTACATGGTTCACTGCGTTACTGACTGATCTGACTGATTCATTTGTTATGCATCACTCCACTGTAAACCACACCACTTCTGTCAGGACCTCTGACTGGCAGACTTGGAAAAATAACAAGGAACAGTGATGCTGCCTTTAGCAACAGGACTTGTTTGCTCTTGCTCTACGTATCAGACAGTGGGAGGACAAAGTACACTAGTACAGTAGTGTTATGTTGCCATCTGGTGGTGAGGTCTTGGCTGGCCGGTGCTGCCTGAACAACAGTACACATGCCTACCTCATGCATGGTAAGGAGGTAGTTGAGGATACTCTGTAGCTCGTCTTCCTTCACTCCGTGATCCTAGAATGTAATTGCACAGATCATTTCACATTTGGTTCACAGTGTTTTACGCCCCTAACCCAGACAGTACATGCAGACCTCAGCACAAAGCTATCACACTTGTAAATAGAGAAAAAACATTGTTAAAGCAGGCAGGCAGGCAGAAATGGTCAGATACTCACTAAATAAAAATCTGGTCTTCCCAGATTGTAAATATGTGCCTTTTTTACACTTACTAGCTAAAATAATGAGTGATAAAAAAAAAAAAAAGTACCCACAAACATTAACTGCTGCATATTATTAGGAATAGATGGATGTAATGAAGGCTAAAGGTTTTAATCACCCATCTGGAAAATGGTAGGCTAACAACGAGTTAACTACACTTGCTGTTGTATAAAGTGGCAGCTAGTTTGCTATTAAACAACAGTGGATAATGTTGGTGCTATCGGCAATCAGACTGCAACTCCACTGCAAACTGAGAACACCAGCAACTATTCATATTAGACACATACAACTGGTTGAACCACTAGTACACATAATTTTGGCATTCAAGGGTGCCATATTCCTCAAGTGACTCAATATAGGTCTATTTTGGTTGGGAATTGGGGGGGCATTATGAACGTACCTTCATTATGAGCTGCTTTACAAACAACAACAGAAAGGCTCGCAAAGAATGGATCTCCTTCTGGTTTGGCCTTGGACCATCTGAAACCCCAAAAAGCAAATGGCTGATGAAAGTAGCAAGTAGCTGATACATGAGAAACTGAACATGATCCAGAAGGATCAAGCAAGAAGTTATAACATGGTCAATCTATTTTGTCTTTTAAAAGCAAAGCTCTGCACCTGATTTATCACTTGTAAGACTTGCAGTGATGATTAAGTGTGAGTGTTGTTGCAGTGTGTGTTTATGTGTGCCTTCATATTTCTGTGTGCATGTGAAATCTACCTTTACATGCATAGTCTGTATATGTATTTCAGAAGATGAATGGGAACACCATATATCAGTAGTGTGCCATTACTGCATAACACATTTTAGCATTTTCTGTGCATCCTCACCTAGGCCTTTGGGCACGACTCCACTGCGGTCCTGGGGGTTGATGACCCAGTAGTAGTATTTCAGTGTATGCATGACCTGAAGTACAGTGCCCACCCTGCGAATGGTGTTGTAGATGGTCACTGTGCTGATGAACTCTGTTGCCAGGTAGGTGTAGAGCGTCAGCTGCACCTGCAAAAGGTAAAGCACATGAAAACCCACATACACACACGCTAGTTTAGTTCGATAGTCGGAGTGGAATAATCAGGTTTTAGTGCATCCTAGCTTCTAAGCCCCTAAGGGTTGTAGGCAAGCCATTCTCATTTAAATAGCATCCACTAAGTCACAGGTGGAGGGATAACCTTGAACTCTGAGCTGAACTCTGAAAGATGTAGGGCAAGACCACACAGAGAAAGAGGGGGTGATTAGGATTGCGCCAGTCTGTAGATCTGTAACCGATATGTGTATGTCCCATTTACATGTGTATTATCTCCTTTACAAATGAATCCAAATGCATGAGAATGTGCTGCTGTGGAAATGTGTGTTTTTGTGTTACCTTGGCAGGGGCATGGATCCAGATGGCAGGGTTGAACAGAATGTGGTCACACAGCTGCTTGAGCAGCAAGATGCCATTCTGCAAGTTGCTAAGGTATCTGGAAAAGGCCAGCACAATGTCCAGGACGGGCCGCGTCACATGCACCTTGGACGACTGGAGTGAAGACAGGGGGACAAAAAGTGCCACAATAGCAGGTGAAAAAGGGAGAGGGTGATATGTCAGTGAGAGGAGTCAGAGACGTGGGGAATAACACAGAAAGGGGAGGGGGAAGGACACATGCAGAGAAAGATGAGGAGGAGCTCCTCTTCTGCCTAACAAGCACACAAGCCAGCTGTGACCTCCAAATACAGCTGATGGAAAACAAAGTCTGTCTCAAATTTAGTGTTGGTGTTTGTGTGTGCCTGTGTTAGTGTGTTTGTGGCGTTAAGGGAATGAAGATCAGCCTTATTACGGCGCTGGGTTCATTATGTGCAGCTACTGGTACGGCAGGATGGCTCTCTTGAGTATTTATTTGCCAGCTGAGCCAATTTGTGTTCGTCTCACCTTCTCCAAAGTGTAGCCAATGACGAGAAAGCCTTTGCAGGCCAGGACCTGCTCTTGCATAGCCACTGAGTTCTTCAAGAGCTCCATCACAAAGGATAGCAAAGTGCAGCTAAGGGGCCCAGAGAGAGAGAGAGAGAGAGAGAGAGAGAGAGAGAGAGAGAGAGAGAGAGAGAGAGAGAGAGAGAGAGAGAGAGAGAGAGAGAGAGAGAGAGAGAGAGAGAGAGAGAGAGTTAGACAGTGACAATAATCTATACAAGCTGCTGACAAAGCCCTGACTGTGAAGGGCATATCCTACATGAAATGTGATTGAATGAGGGTGTCACGTCCCATTGTGTTAGGAAAGATTCTAGTTAGCATCACCTTGAGGGCAGCACAATGTTGCAAATTTATAAGCCAGATGGCCTCACAGCTTTCAAGCTCAGCATTCTATCAAAAGTTGGAAAAAAGTAAAACCTAATTTGCAACTGCTTTTAAAAAAACCTAATGTACAGTAAGTCTCTTTTTGACACACTAAATGTTATAGGCAGGCATAAACAACTGTTGACAGACAGCAGTGTTACCTGAAAAGCCAGCAGTCATGAGCTGAAAATAGACTGCGTGCGTTGTCTGTGTACCAGCCATATAATAATAGGTGCTAATAATGTAAAAGTTAATTTAGATCAGTAAATTTTCTGTTCACATTTAGATCCAACTAATAATTTACCTGAGCATACAGCCCCTGGGCAGTAATCTGAGGGGAAACCTTAAAAATAAGGTAAATAAGCGCACTGTATTTTATTGCTAAAGTGGGGTATCTAAAAGATTTACTCTAGCAATTTAGTATTGCACCTCTGTAAAGTCTGTAGACTCCTGAGACAGAATAAAAAAAGAAAAGGTCAAAAGCAGCAGCAGAGAGAGACAGCCTGACTTCTAGTCCCTATGGGTAAAGCTCCAAAATGACTAGACCCTACATTTCCCACGATGCAGCTCGATAACATCTTTTCTTAGACCCTCCCTCCCTGCTTTGTAAATGTCCACATCTTTTACACTCCATATTCCCAATTTGTAACGCAGGCTTTTCTTTAAAGATGTGTAGTCTTAAGCCCAGAATTAAATAACCCTGATTACATCACAGTATCACTTGGGTTATATTTGCAGACTTGAACAAAGCTCTAGAGCCACAGAAGACAATATATACTACATATAATAAGCCGTTTTGTACCCCTCATGAGGAGTGAACTAATCTTGATGTGTAAAATTAGTGTAGTACCTCTTTAATAAATATAAGTTCATTGTGCATAAATATAAGAGGAGTTAGCATGTGTAGGTTGTAATAGGATAGTCAAATTTAAACACCGTGAGCAGACCGACTGATTGTGCCAGTTCACAGCGGTCAAACTTCCAGTCTTTTATATTTACACTTAGTCTGTTACATACTATGACATCATACAATGACCCAATGCAACAATTTAAAAACGTTTAGTTATAAACAAATAACAAAATAAAGAATAAACAAAAACTGCTTGTTTCATTAAGGTGTGTGTGTGTGTGCGTTTACCAGACAGAGGTGTCCAGCTCGTGGCTGGAGGGCTGGCAATAATCCAGCTGTGCAAACAGAGGGAAGAGGACCTGCACGCCCCCGATAGAGTGTATGCCACTCTGGACTGAATGAGTCACAACGGCCTTCACGTCCTACCGAAACAACACAACACATGTGGTCCCATTTAACATGTTACGTGGCAAATATTTGCATATGCATATTTGTTCTAATAATCACTGTTATATGCGCTAAATTAGCTTCATGTGTTTACATATTTCAAAGTATTTGCAAGTAGTCACAACCAAAGAAAATGGTGATTCTCGATCATACTACTAGAGTCAGATTTGTATCCTAAGAGGCACAAACTGTAATGGAACCTTTGAATCTTTGGCCGCTAAGTACTCTAAACTTTTTCAGTTTTTAAGAGGGTAAATAGAATTAAACATCTCAAAACTAAGTATTTTGTTGGCTTGTGACTTACAGAAGATGAGGCAAAAAACAAATCATATTTGCTTTTAAAAAGGTCCAATGTGTAGGAATTTCTCCCATCTAGCGTTGAGATCATATATTGCAATCAACTCTCTCGCACCACGCAGTTCAAAGTACGTATTACAGCTACGGTAGCCTTCACGCTTCAAAAAGCCGGTCGCTTGCTCTTTTCAATATCCTTTTTCTGGGCGAAGAAGAAGACTCCTGTTCCTGAAATTTGTATTTTGAATACGTGTGGTCCTCCATGTTTCCTTCTTCAAACTTCAAAACAAGCTACGATACCCATTAGCAGCATTAGCAGTAGAGCTGGGCAATATATCGATATTCTATCGATATCGTGTTATAAGACTAGATATTGTCTTCGATTTTGGATATCGTAATATGGCACAGATGGGTTTTAAAGGCTGCATTACAGTAAAGTGAGGTCATTTTCTGAACTTACCAGACTGTTGTAACTGTTCTATTATTTGCCTTTACCGACTTAGTCATTATATCCACATTACTGATGATTATTTATCAAAAATCTCATTGTGTAAATATTTTGTGAAAGCACCAATAGTCAACACTACAATATCGATGCGGTATCGATCGAGGTACTTGGTCAAACATTTCATTATATTTGATTTTTTCCCATATTGCCCAGCCCTAATTCGCAGCACCTATGAGTTTATCATGTGACAGCGAAAACGTGAAAGGCGGAGCAGTAGGTCCTGTATGTCCCTTACCGGCTAACGTATTTCAAGATGGCGTGTGAATATCGAGCGTCTACCCCAGTTCATGTGAATGCAAATGTAAAATTTCAAGCCAAAAGGAATACTTGGAATTGATGGTGGTGGTAAATATTCATGAAAAAGGACAAGTTTGTGAACGGGCAACACAGATTTTGATAATGAACAACTAAACACGTTACACGCTGGACCTTTAAGTGTTTAGTAGCCTGGTGCATCAGCTTGGCAAAACATTTCTCTCTCTATAGGATTGGAATTTGTGAGCATGGCTTTGCAAAGCTGAAAATATAGGTCACATTCATTCATATTTCACACTGTGTGTCTGTGTGTGTGCGCGCGTTTGTGAAAACAAAGGAAAAGCATTTTCTTTGATGAGAGGGCATGAGAGAAAACTCAATTAGTGCTTGAGAAAAGAAAACTCAAAGTGAGTCAAGAAACAGTGGTGTGTGTGTGTGTGTGTGTGTGTGTGTGTGTGTGTGTGTGTGTGTGTGTGTGTGTGTGTGTGTGTGTGTGTGTGTGCACATTGTCGGCATGTGTTTTTGTAGGCAGCATATGGAAAACCTCCAAAAAGTTTACCACCTACAGTACATCTTTAGGTGACCCAACTACTTGTGTGTAATTCCAAAGTAAACATCAATCCCAGAGAAGGCTAATTCCACAGTTAAGAGTACCAGTATGGCATTTTTCAGCAGCTGCAGCAGTCTGGCTAGCTCAACACATTTGCACCTCTGCCCTAATGAGGCTATTAAAAAAAAAAAAGCCAACTGGACCACTTACATTATTGCAAAGGAGGAAAGAAAGAGTAAAGAGTGGTACATATGGAACAGCGGGAGGGATGGAGCAGGCGTACAGGTGGTGAATCAATTTGTACCGGCATTGCTTTAATGTCAGCATGGTGATTTCAGGTTAATCCTAGCAACAACAATCAACCCCAACTATCCAACTATCAACTCCAACTCCGAGGGGAATGGCTATCATTTACTATACAAGCAAAATGTTACATTAAAGGCTTACTGTAATTACCTGCAGCATGAGTGCGTGGGGTGAGTGGACGAAAATGGAGGCGTTGTCCTTGGGGGAGGACTCGAGGCAGAGCTGGGCATCTGTGGCGCGAGGGTTATAAGTGAAGGCAATACTAGAGGACAGCTTGCCATCATACAGTAAGGTCTTATGATGCTCCGCAAACAGCAAGTCACTCTCAGCCTTGTACTTGAATGTGCCCTGACGAGAAGGAGGTAGAAAAAGGAAGGGAGAGACGGTGTCTAAATTACAAAATAGCAAAGGGAGATTTTGTCAACAATAATAAAACTTAAGTGCCAAATACTGGACTCTGCTGCAAATATATTGCAGTGAACAAAGTTAGTTAGTTCAAAAAAAGCTTTCTTTGTATATTGATTTATATGCCCCTCTTGAGTGTGGTTTAACATACAGTTTATTTGAACTACCTTTTAAAATCAAATCATACTCAGTGGACATCCTTGGACTGAAAAAAAAAAATGGGAATATAGTGGCTCAGTGTAACGCTTATCAGTAAAAATTTCTAAGCACAAACAGACATTTGGAATAACAGAAAAATGGGTTCAAATATCCAATTTTTCATTTTTTTCTGCCTTGACAAATTAAAGAAATTGGATCTAACTAAGTCTTAACCTGTTTTTCCAATTTTCTGTTTCTATTCAGAGGATCAGAAATTTAGAAAATTACAAAATTGCATCTGGGCTCCAATTATTCAATACTGCAATGGTATTCTCTCCCTCGTTCCGCCTAGCTTAGCCCCCCCCCCCCTTGAAACCATCAGTTGCAAGCCCCTCTGACCCCAAAGTCTGTCAGGTTTTCATTTTGGTCCATATGCAGTTAATGACCTGCATATTCCGCAAAGTAGAGGAAGAGAATACCATTGCAGTATTGAATAATTGCAGCTCAGACGCAATTTTGTAATGTTCTCAATTTCTGATAATTAAAAACAGAAAAATGGAAAAACAGGTTAAAGATCAAATCTTTTAATTTATCAAGGTGAAAATTTTTTTTAAAAATTGGATATTTGAACCCATTTTTCTGTTTTTCCAAATGTCCCGTTTGTGCTTAGAAAATTGAACTGATAAGCATTACACTGACCATAGCATATCTGGACATGCATCAACAGTTACTGTAGTTGCTACTCTGGCTACCTTTTTTGTTTTTTGTTCAATTGTCATTGTATGTCAGTGGATGTGTCAGGGTGGGGGCCTGTGTCTATTGTTTTTGTATATACTTGCTCGAAAAGCTAAAAAGAGAAAAAAGTGTAACTTGCGGTTTAAAATACTATGCCTATGTTTGAGGCTGAAATTCATGACTTTCCATATGTTGCTGCCCTTAAAAGTTCCCATGACATGGTGCTCTTTGGATGCTTTTATATAGACCTTAGTGGTCCCCTAATACTGTATCTGAAGTCTCTTTCCCTGAAATTCAGCCTTGGTGCAGAACTACAGCCACTAGAGCCAGTCCCACAATGAGCTTTCCTTAGTATGTGCCATTTCTGAGAGAGGGGGGGGGCAAGGTGGAGGGTGGGGGTGTGGCCTTGACCAACTGCCACTTTGCTCATTTGAAAGCCATGATGTCACTCTCCCATGGGTGGGCCAAATTCTCTGGGCGGGCAAAGCAGAGAAAGGGGAGGTAACCTTGCTCCTTATGACCTCATAAGGAGCAAGATTCCAGATCGGCCCATCTGAGCTTTCATTTTCTCAAAGGCAGAGCAGGATACCCAGGGCTCGGTTTACACCTATCACTATTTCTAGCCACTGGGGGACCATAGGCAGGCTGGGGGAACGCATATTAAATGTTAAAAAAACCTCATAAAGTGAAATTTTCATGCCATGGGACCTTTAAAACTACAGCAAATATGGCAGAGCAACCATTAGTTTATATAGATGGTATGTCATATGGAATCAACTATCTTGCAGAGAAGAATATCATGGACAGAACCAGGTAAACTGAATGCAAATAATTTATTGTGAAGTGTAACTTGACAGCTGATCAACATTTCTCATTAGACAACGGATAGCTAACCCTATCCAAACATGTTAAAGTATCCTTTTTCGTTTTTTAGAATGCTCTAACATATATGAAAAGTGTATGAAAAATGTAAACATTACAGATTTCAGCTTTATAAAAAGTTATTTTAATTATTATAATGCATCATTTGACTGTGTGAGTTGTTATACGTCTATATTAAATGTTTCTATCCCACAGACATCTCAGGCTTTTATGGCTTCTAACCTGGTAACCCGGCCCCAGCTGATAGATAGCCAGGATCTGAGCAGCGCTGAGAGCCTCTCCAAACAGGTAAACTGCCCCCATCTGTCCGCAGAACACACGGTTGGCATCTGCTGTCTCAGACGATCCCAGGAAACACTTGTCAAACGTCTGCAGCGGGAAGGATGTTGGAGGTAGGATTTGAGGAAGAAGAAAAAACACAGAAATAAACAATTAAAGATGAAGGGAAGGAGAGTGGAAGGAAGGAAATAAGGAATTAAGACCGAAAGGAAGGGATAAAAAAAAGACCAAAAATAGCCAGAAAGAACAGGGGGAAAGGCAAATTCATTTTAACACGAGCTATAATTGGCAACACACAGCCTCAAACTATAAGCATACTGTGGCTAATAATGTTCCATCTTCCTGTGTTCACGGTCAGTGAGGCATAAGCAGAAGTGTTGAGAATGATGAGAGCACATCTCAATCAAGTTGCTAATTTGCTTTCGGACATACAGACACATCTAGAGGATTATACTACACTGTGGAGGCGTTTTCATTCCTAACAAATATTTGATTTAAGAAGCTCATAACTCAGCATGACAGAAAGCAATCCTGGGGACTGTGACAGAGCTCATATGGTGATGTGTGAGAGGAGCAGGGTGTGTAAATGTAGTCATTTTCCACTGTACTATCCCGGCTAAAATGTGAAAAGAATGGTTTCACCCCCCCATGACCTCTGAAAGCAAAGAGTGGGATTAGATATATCTGTGAGCGAGGTTTGCTTTTCAGTTTTTGGTACACGCTCCTGCAGCAATATCTGGTTCTGAAATTGATATTTGACAGAAAATCTGTTACGTGCACCCACATGCCCAACCCTGACGTAGCAGCAGGTGAACCTGTAAATATAAAATCTTGCCAAAGGCTTCATGCAGTAATATTTGGGGTTTGCAAGTTCACATAGAACACACTCATCCATAGAAGTGGGCTACATGCTGTAAAGGAATAGTTCCCTTTTGCAGCCTCATCTTGGTGTAAGCTACAGAATCACCTTAAACTAGATTATTTTATTAGCATGGAAGATTGTAAAAACAGGATTAAGGGCTATTTGACCACTCAATGTTCATATCATGTTACTGAACACTGCTAATTCATTGTTTGAGGTTATTTGCCATTTTGTTTTAAGTCTGTTGCTTGTTCTTTTGCTGCTGTCTCGGCCAGGACTCCCTTGTAAAAGAGATTCTGAATCTCAATGGGACTATTTCTGGTAAAATAAAGGGTGAATAAATGTATATAAAACAAATCAATGAGAAGAGAGATACCACTCTCGTGTCTGTATGGTAAATATGAAGCTACAGCCACCAGACAGTTAGCTTAGATTAGCAAAAAGCCTGGAAACGGGTGGAAACAGCTAGTCTGGCTTTGTCCAAAAGGTAACAAATCCGACTAGAAGCTTTAACGCTCACTAATTAACACATCATATCTTGTTTGTTTAATCAGTGCAAAATACAAATAGTAATATATTGTTGTTGGTTTTTTGGGGGTGGGGTGCAAGTGTTGGGCTATATCTTGGCTTGGTGCAGTGGCCTCCGCAGTTTCCACTCTTAACTCTAATAAGCTAACAGGCTGCTGGCTGTAGCTTAATATTTACCGTACAGACATGAGTGGTGTCAATTTTCTCATGTAACTCTTTTTGTCTTTGTTATTTTTTTGGCATTTTTAGGCCTTTATTTCAGACTTGAAAGGGGAGAAAGAGGGGGATTGACATGCAGCAAAGGGCCGCAGGTCGGAACGGAACCCGCGGCCGCTGCTTCGAGGACTGAACCCCGTATATGGCCGCGCGCTCTACCAGGGGAGCTAACCAGGCGCCTTTTCTCATGCAACTCTTGGCAAGAAAAGCAAATGAGTGTATTTTGAAAAATGTCAAACTATTCCTTTAACCGATTATCCACGATAATCTTTTCAGACAGAAATCAGGAACTTAAAGACTACTGGGGTCATTTGCAAAGAGCTTAAAATGTAAAATTGTTGCTACTTACGTCACTGGTGTTAACAAACCAGGCGATGTCTCCAAAGGACGCCAGTTCCCCGTTCACATAGCAGCTAATTTCACTGTTTTTCCAGCGGTTGTAGGTGTGAACGAGAGTCACCATGTACCACTGCAACAAGAAAAAGAAGAAAGTCTCTCACGATGGGAAACGGCTACTGTATATCTGGAGTATCAATCACAAACGCGTGATAGCAATAAGTCAGCATGTGGTGAGAATCTTCTAGTCTACACGATTAGCCTGCTTCCATCGTGTTTCAGGACTCACTCCCCCCAGGCTACAATCTCACCTACTTAGAGTTCTGCTTTCCTCCTCAGCCCTACAACCAGTGAAATAGGTTACCAATGTTACCACAGTGAAATAGGTTACTATGGTTTCTTCCGGACATGAAAGAAGGCATTAAAAATAGAGTGAAATATCAACTAAAATGAGTTCTGGGTCCTCATGAGGTTTGTTGAGGTAAGGTGGTGAATTCATGCCCAAGGGAAGCAGGAGGATGTTTCAAATTGTGTCCACAGGCAAAGGATCTCTCTGACTGCAATGGTCTTCAGTGTGTGTGTGTGCTGTGCCTGGGAGTATAGGATCATCCTTCTCTCCCGTCGCCCTCAGTCCTCCTCCGTCTAGTTTTGCATCTCTCCAGAGTCAGGTTAGATGGGACAGTCCTTGCTTACTGCAAGGTCTCGATTGATTGTGTGCACACGTGTGTTTTTTGTGTGTGCATGTGATTATGTGTGTGCTGACATAGGATTTCTGTGATCCATCTACAGAAAATGTGAATGAACATTTGGTTGGCCTGGGTCACCAAACCAGTGCATGTATTCCTCGCTTTATTTTTTCTTCCCTCTCGTATTTTCGGGGTGGGTTTGGATATATACATACCGTGCTGGAATCCTTTCCCCTTGGATTTTAATGAGGTCACTATCAAACAGCCCCCCACAAAGTGTGCGGAGTAACCCATGCCTTTATTGGTGCGGAAACTGAAAAAGAAAAAAAAGAAAAAAAGGGAAAATGCAAAACACACAGCTTTAGTTTTCGACCGAGGCTTCATACTTTCATGCTGACTACATTCAAGGGCAACGTGGGTTATAGTGTCCAATATATCATATAAACACTTTTAAAAAAGGTCTCAAGGGGAGAAAGATAGCAAACAATCATTTCTCAACTTCACAGGCTCTTCCCATCATTCTACATGTCCCAGCGAGATGTGATTTAGTGAATTAATCTCTTTTTAAAAAGGGCACAAGGCTGAAGGAGCTTTTATTACAGATTATCTCATGCAGCTCCTTGGCCATGCGGCTTGGTTATCATTTTCACAGACGCCCCAAACAGATCCCTGTTGTATAAATTAGATTTTTGACAGAAATTAATTATTGGTTGAAAATAAGTTTAACCAACCCTCAGCTCCTCAGAGAGGAAGCAAAGGACGATAGACAGGAAAGATGGAAGGAGAGGCACAACCGTTTTTCAGCTGCGAGGCTGCACTTTCTGCAGCACATTTTTTGGAATTCAAATGCATTCAAGATCCATTTTGGTTATACTGGGGACATGTACACATGCATATGTTCACACTTAAATTGCATGCACCACAATAACCTTTTATGCAATTCCCCTCTCCATGTTTTATTTACAGTACAAATGTACACAGCTTCCTTGAGCCATTTCTGCATTCGATATATATGTTCAAACTAAATTAAGGTTTATGATTACTGGTCAAAGAGTAGTACTGTGACCTACCAGTATAAGTAAGGCTTGTCTTTGTCTACATTGATGTTGTTGAGAGGATCCATGCGGAGCCACGTGTGGAATGTAAACCCATTCTGGTACGGCCATTTTGCTATAGGAGGCAGAGCTATAGCCTGTTTGGAAGAAAATAACAGATAACAGGACATGGTCAACAGGTCAGTGAGTTGTGGATCCTGTATAGCTGTGGAATTAAAGGACCCATAGAGCATTTTAAAATTTACAAAACACTGTTGGTTAGTACAATACTACAGGTCAGCCTAAAAGCAGAGAAATTCACGTTTGATTTGAGCAAAGGAATATCCAGCAAACACGCTATCCCTTGAGAAAACTATTGCTCTAAATAATTTGTGTGTGTGTGTGTGTGTGTGTGTGTGTGTGTGTGTGTGTGTGTGTGTGTGTGTGTGTGTGTGTGTGTGTGTGTGTGTGTGTCAGGGCAGCACTGAAGAAGGCACATGTGATCTCTTCAAATACACTGCTGAAAAACACAGATAAGTACTAATAGAGTTCACTTCAAAACATGCAAATCAGTGCCAAACCCACATTGCAGACCTGTGCACTTATACATGTAAAAGCACTGTCACCATGGCAATGGAGGGTTATATACAGAAGGTGGCAACGCCATACACTACGTAACTACAAATGTACACAGCTTCCTGTACGATGCCCATTTGATTGCAATGAAAAAGCACATTCATCTTAATGTTACAATAGTTTCTCCTACACACAGATAAATCCTGAGGACTTTACGGTTTTACTTTTACCGTTTAGACTGCTTGTGAAGTATTAAAGTCTGAGAGGATTATCCTGAATGAACATACTGCCATGCCACATCTAATACACTGCGGCAGGAAGAGGAAAAAACAACAGCACACCTTTCAATGCATGTGGTGAACGATGCAGGCATGAGCAAAACAATGCTTTTGTAAAGTTTCAGTGCAATGACCTAAAACTGGAGAGTGATATTAAAAGTAGAAAGCAGACAAATTTAACATTCAAATGAATGAAAAATGTTTGATATTTTAATGGGTTTACTGTAACATCGCCTTGGCAATCTCAGATTCTTCTGTGTGCATTTTATTGTGTTTTGTTCATTGAGTTTACTAAGGGCATGTTGTCTACTCAGCACTCATTATGTGCCATTCTCCAACCAAAACCTAATTTGGGTTGTTTTGTACTTAAATTAACCATCCTGCATCTACAGAAGGACAAGGACACAGCCTGTGTGCAGCCTGCTACGGATGACGAAAAGCAACAAGGTTGGGTTTTGAATTAACTAATGTGCAGGCAAGGTACAAGCAACATTCTTAAAGCATGATTTGAAAAGTCAAAAGCTGAATAGCCCCAACATGATGCATTTAGACAGCTCAATTTTTAGATACGTCACAACATTTAAGCAACAGTAGACTATCCTTTTTTTGGCTTGAAAAGAGTCCGCGCTCTAATGGCTGGCTAGAAAATAACTTAGAGAATGTGTAAGACTTATCAATTAGAGAAAAACTGCAATCAGCTTAGAAAGCACTTACTATGAAGGGATTCAGGAGAGGTCATCATGTAATATCTGAAGTCCTCTCTTTCTCCCTCTCATTAGTCTATACTTTAATGTCTTCATAAGATGAAGAAGAATGGGACTTATTGTACATTTTGGGAGGCAATCATGGTGGGGTTCCGCATTCTGTTTGCTTACCATTTTTTGCATCAATATCTAGCAGAAAAATCTTGCTGCTCATGTAATGAAACATTCAAAAGAGCAGTCCAACCCCATTCAGTCATTTCATCATCTACTGTATGTGCAAACACACTTCATAACGTGGGGTTTCTTCATTCTGCGGTGTAGTGGATGACATTATGCAGTATACTCACAGCTGCATTTTTCCCTGGAAAGCTGAAGAATGAGTCTGGGCCATTCCTGTGAGCCATGTACTTCAGAACTGATAAAAGCTTCACCGCATGACGTGGCTGAGGAACAAATACAAAAACACACAAGCATCATGTTAGAATAGTGCTACAGACATATAGTACATGTGCACATAAAAGCATACTTTCTCTAGTCACACACTTACTGTTTATGCATGCAGCCACAAATGCGTATAAGAAAGTACGGCTTTGGTTCTACTTGTTCTAAATTTACCTCTTATACTGCTCAGACTTTGACATCCAGAGAGATTTACACAGCAGCACACTCAGAATTCAGTATCTTAATTTACTTCACAATATACTGATTATAGTGTACAAGCAAAGTACATCCATCACAAATATGTTACTCTAACACAGAAATCAGATGTAGGTGGTGAATCAACGAGACTGATTAAAAAAAAATTTTCCACAAGGTTGTAGGTTATAATGCTCAGTACCAGAGCACTTCACCTGCATGTACCCCATCCACCATGTCTCCCCAGACATTCCACACACAAAAACGAAATGAAGAGCGGAATGGTGGCAAGAGCTGCTTGAAAGTGGGAGAATACGGTGAAATTTAGAACCATAAAAGCAACTTGCCCTATTTCCTTGACAACTTGATTAGAGTCAGTGATCGATGAGTTACTTTCCTTCTCTTTATCTGTCTCTCCCTCTGTGCCACTGGTCCTACTTATCTTCTGTACACGTATCATGCATCTTGAGTTCACTGTGGCCACACACACACACACACACACACACACACACACACACACACACACACACACACACACACACACACACACACACACACACACACACACACACACACACACACACACACACACACACACACACACACACACACACACACCTCTAATGTTCTTCAATTGGTCAACCCAGCCAAGTCTTAACATACTGAAAAAAATAACTCAAACTCAGGTACAACCTAATATCAACAATATATAGTGCTGCTCTGGAACCACTGCAGAGTAGTAGTGTGGTTTCACATGATTTATCTGGTCACTGTCACGAGGCCATTGGCCTGTGGGATGGCAGCAGTTGAAGGGTTGCTAGCACATTCCTCACGCTGGCCCCAGACAACCAGGACAGATCACCGTGGCATGACTCTGACTCACCCACTGGCCTTTCTCCCCTTGCAGTTTGCTGAAGAAAAGCTTCAGCTCTTTTACGGTGATGCTGTAGCTGGCGAGCACGCCCAACATGTCCACCAGTAGGTCTGAAAGACACAAAAAGAATCATACAGGGGTTACATATGGTGTGTTACAACAGAAAGGCCCACAAAAAAAACCGAGAGGAAGCTGCTAGTGGCTGCAGTTTGCTAAAAAAAAAAAAAAAAAAAAAAATTATTACAATCTTTATATTGGCATTCTCATAATCTACATATTACAGTGAAACCACAGCTATGAGAAGCTAAGCACCTAAGATGTATTTAAAAGAAAAGTAGGGTGAGCTAGACCTAAGTTTAAAAAAAACAACATGAGAGAGGACACTCTGGGAGTCCCAGCTACTGTGCAGCCTCTTTCATTAGTTATTACGGACTAATGATGGGGCATGGTGTGACAGATCTATGACTAATGCGCACATACACAACCCTTGGTCTGAACCTTCAAACATAATGATGAGCGGCAGTTATATCTGGCAGGTCCTTTTCCATGGTAAGTATTAAACACACACACACACACACACACACACACACACACACACACACACACACACACACACACACACACACACACACACACACACACACACACACACACACACACACACACACACACACACACACACACACACACACACACACACACACACACACACACACACACACACACACACACACACACACACACACACTTTCAGAGCAGCCCATTATGTGAAGATAGGAAGAGACGGTCTGTAAATGTACTCATCGGTTAAGTGCAAAAAAAAAAAAAAAGGCTAAAAGTTGGGGCGTCCTGGTGGCCTAGTTTAAGACATACAGTAGATCATAAACTACAACATCCCAGGTTGAAAGTCCAGCTGGGGACCTTCGTTGCATGTCATTCCTCATATCTCTCTCCATTTCATGTCCGCTTTCTACGGTCAACTCTCATAAAAAGAATACAATGCATAAAAATATTAGAGAGGAAAAAAACAGGATATAATCTTAAATCTTAATATAAGAGGCATTTGTAAATGTAAATCAATAAAAAAGTTGCATAGGTTCTATGAGACAATTCTTAGGGATAGGACAAAGCATTTGTACTGGGGTGAATATTACTACTGTACAACCATTACTTTCAGCTGCCTAGTTACTGCTGGGCTATATCACCCTCGCTTGACTGCACAAACCCTCTAGGCCACCACTGTTCTAGCTAGCAAAAGTTCACTGAGCCAAACACCGTAGGATTAATTTGGACTCATTTGCAGATGGGCCTCAGACTAGACAGACTCTGGGGAGTGTACAGGATTATTGGGATGCTTTCACAGCAATGCATAGTGTATGCAACCATGCAGGATGAAACCATGAGGTTATTGTATATGGCAAGAGTGGATAGGAAAGTTTACAATTTGTTTCTTATTTGTCCATGGATTCCTGAAGTTGGAGTTCATCTTTTTGCTTGCTCCCCCTCCACACAGAGGTTTTAAGGCAAAGGCTCGTAAACAAAACACCTCGTCTGGAGGTGGTAAGGATTCAGTCTTGGTCAAGCACAGTTCAGCGGTGCGAACCCAAAGCAGCTAACTTTATCTTTTATAAAAAATAAAATAAAAAAGGTTTCAGATGAGTTTGATTATATTGTGCTAACATAATAGTACACCGTTTCCACAAGCTGCTGTTGATAAGTACCTGCGATCATGCTGTCAGTGGTGGATATACGCTGGAGCACCTGCTGGATTAGCCCCACCTCAGTGCACGCCTGCAGGTTGCGGACGCTCTTCTTGAGGATTGCGGTGAAGATGCTCCACACCTCGGCCTGACAGGTGGGCTCACATTTGTCCAACAGCTCCACCATGCACACGATGCTCTCGGGTTCTTGGATGATGAAGTTCATCTCCAGGTCAAACTGGCCGCCGACCAGCTGGAGGAGGGAGGTGAGGAAGGGAATGAGGGAGAAAGAGGGAGAGAGGGGAAGGGTTTTCAGTCAGTCAGTCACTGAGCGATGATTTCCTCTTTTATAACTCGAGAAACATAACCAAGAGTTTCAGAAAGGGCATGTACTGTATATATGTGATCACATTATGTGTGCATACATTCAGAAACAGATGATTAATGATGCATCAGAGCTGCTGCTAGCCAAGTGGGTTAAAAGGTCGAGGGAGAAACACAGGTCTCTGTCTGTTTGTCTGACAGTAGATTCAACTGTTTACAGCTAGCCATGAGACATTGTGATAAACCCAGAGCAAAAAAAAAAAAAATTTGATATCAAACAAGAAGCCCCGTCAGTAAAACTAACTCCGACATCCAGACAGACACAAACAGTGGGAAGTGTATTTAGAGGTCTTTTGTTCCTGCAGGCACTAGAATCTTAACAGCATCTGACACAGCCTGGTAGACACAGACTATGTTTTCATTAATTTGTACTTATGACCTACAAGAAAATAAACAAGGATAAGAGTACAGTGATGTGAACCTCATCGTAATATCTATATTCAAACTTTTATACAGAATAAACACATTTTCTTTCACAGCCAATTGCACAAGCCTGTATCTTGAATCAAAAACAAGAAAGTGTATTCATGGCAGCAAGAAAAAAAAAGGAATTGCATCCCACCATGTTACTCAGCCTCAACAGTGATCTCCAGCTAAAGCTTGTTCAGGAGCCAGTGGGGGAGAAAGCTTGCCTTATTCCAAAAGGAGTAATGTTCTTTGTGTGCGGAAATAAATTGTATGAGCCATAAATGTCGCAATTTGTCACTTCTTAATAGTTGTGATGACACTTTTATTATTGAACCCTGCCTAATAGAAACAGATCAGGAAAATAACAATGTTGATGTCAAATTAATATTGTGAGTAAGGCTGTCATCATGTTTAGAATCAAGGAGGTGTGACTGGGCAAAAAATAAATGAAATGATCGCATACTCAGCCATTAGACAGGCTGGATGTGAAAACAATATGATTTGGTGCAGGGAATGGAAACTGTCCCATTAAAATGAGTTAGGTCAGATTAACTCTGAATGTGCGTGTTGAGTACAAGATAGGAAGACGGGGAAACTGGCTAGAGCCACAATATCCTTCAAGACACAGGTTAAAGTGATGATATCACTGACACACACCTCACCTTTTGTCCGTTTAACCTCCACTCAGAGATATATAAATAATTTTTTCATGTCAAGTATCAACATGAAAACAATGATGCTATCCATCACCTTATACAAGGCCTATTTACTCTATCCCTAACCTTTATATGGTCTTGTTTTTTTAAGATACAATGCAAAACATTTATATAACATTACTATAATGTTCACAGCTATTAGAAATACAATTTAAAGTGTCAAATTGTATTAAATAATATTTAGCCGTCTTCGTTTAATCTGTCAGTTACTTTTTTTATTAATTGATTGTTGTAATGTAAAAAAACATATCTGAAAAGTGCCTATCACAAGTCACCAGAGCCTAATGTGATGTTTACTTTCTATGACTGACCAACAGATCTTGAACCTAAAGATATTTACATATCTATATTTTGATATAGATATAAAAGAAGCAAACACTCAGATTGAAGAAACTGAAAAAAGGTGAGCGTTTTTGTTTGATAAGACTCATTCGATTATCCAATTACCTTATTATTTTGCTTTGATTATCTAATCATTACATTTATTTATTTATTTGGCTAATCATTTCAGTACTAACTATGTGACAGCAAATCATCTTCTAAAAATGCATTTTGAAGCTCTGAAAGGTTTACATTTTTCATGTTTAAGTCACCATTAAAAAACAAACCCTTACTTTGATTTGAGGTTAATCAAAGAATTGGTTCACCCAAATTACCCAAAACAAAAATGTTTTCATTGTTTCCTCCCTTGACCCTGTCACCTGTTAGGGCAACAAGCCAATGTTAAAGTAATAACACATGCACCAATTAATGCCCCACTGGCAACCTCCCCTTTCTTCGTCCCTTTTTTGTCTCTTAGCAAGTGATTGATAAATCACACAGCTCTCTACAGAGTGCCATGTATTAACGGGGGGGGGGAATAGATTGCAGCCAGGTCTGCCATTAATGGATGTGGGGTGCCATTTTGCCACAGTAACAGTTGATTTATGAGCCTGACACTGTGTGTAAGTCATCCATCCATCAGTTGAACAAGGAGACCAAGAACAAATATGACACACACACACACACACACACACACACACACACACACACACACACAAAAAGGTTTGAGACAAATTGAACAATTACTTTGCCACATTATCTCATGGTGTGTGGTACTGTTTAGAGTCAACCATACCACCCCCACCCCCCCACAGGTCTTACTACTACTTACATCATTTATGGCCGTCCTAATTCAAATTAATGCTGAGATTATGTCGATAGCCGGGGTTTGTTGGATACAGATTCTTGTGAAACTTGTGATGGACAGTGGTAATTATTTTATAAAATACTTTATTTAAAAACATACATTGGGGCGACCTCTCGCTCACCTGTAGGGCGTGCGCCCCATGTAGGCTGAGTCCTTGACAGCGGGCCGGCAGCGTGCGGTGAAAAACTACCTTCTGATTTGGATTTTGACGTTTTGATGTGTGAAAGACTGATAGCTGAGCTGACTGGAGTGGAGACATTTACAAACAATGATTAGCCTATAGCCTGTAATCTGCTAGCGTGTGTAATTTAAAAGAGAAATAAAGTCTATGAAGTCCGACGTTCTCTGTCATAACCGAATGGGGTGGCTCGTTCAACATCAGCTGGGATTTAAAAAGTCTGTGACAAGCATTATAGTCAGTAATTCACAAGATCATTCTAAAACCTTTGCTTCTGAAGAGCACATTTGGAGTGGCTGATGAGGTTTTATCGATTTTGTTTTGGCAAATACACTATTACCCAAATATTCAGATACAGATCACAGTAAGCTGAACGTTTCACCTCACATGTAAAAAAAAATAAAATAAAAAATAAAAATTATGTAATGATAAAGCAAAGACCCCAATCAATAGAAAGGTGTCTGTGGACATAAAAAAAACTGTCATATTCAAACGTACTTTATCCCAGGCAGCACTCTGCTCCAAAGCTGGAAACTATGTAGCGTTTTCAGAACACAAGTGTAGCACTAGTATGAAATCTCACAGCAGCTGGTTACCTTCATGTTGTTACCGAGTACAAAATTTCGCAATACACAATCGGTATACTTTAGATTATAAACAGACTGAATTATGCTGCCATTAATCAACTGATACTTTGAACCTTGATGTACATTGGAAACAAAGAACATTGAATGTGTCTATTGGTGCATGGCTTTACAGTGTTTCAATTCCTTAAAATTCAATCATTTA
Organism: Perca fluviatilis; assembly: GCF_010015445.1. Lineage (NCBI taxonomy): Eukaryota > Metazoa > Chordata > Actinopteri > Perciformes > Percidae > Perca > Perca fluviatilis. Next base: position 32,758,620 of record NC_053112.1, read on the forward strand.
CATTACTCTATTTCAGGAACAGGTGTAAAAAGGTTGCCAGCTCCAGCCTCGGCTACAGCCAAGGAGAGCGCTGCCATAAAGCCACTGTCTTTATGGCAGCTAGACACCAGATCCCTGGCTGGGTAACCTAGCCTGGCTGTTCTCCCCTGAGGCCTGCCTGAATTAATCATGGCTGAGCAGCCAAGCAGCCACTGGGCCGTAACACAAAGCACAAACAGGCTTCTACGGTCTCCATGGAGAACAACACTGGAGGACGGCAGTGCTGAATGGGACGCCAGAACAGGAATTCATATCTATTGCCTCAGCTAAACCTGTATTTCCGGAGACCAATGATGAGGTTAGGATTCTTGGAAAGCTGAGATATGAAATCCAATGTCAAAAATGACGATGTCTGACATGAGGTTAATATTTCTACCACATGCAAACAACTTCATTAGAACAAAGTGTCAGCCATGTACATGGGGTGCAAAATGACGGTTGTGAGGTATAATGGTTATCGTGATCAATGTTTCAATCCACCTTTTTCATGCACATGTTCAATTCACACCAAAACGTGAGTGGAAATGCAAGAAAAGAAAAGAAATATTACAAAAATGCTTTTTAGCTTGGCTGATGTGGAAAGTTTGCATATTGAAAAGAGAAGATACAGTAAAGCCTGACAGAAAAGGATTTTTCGGATAAACCTCGATGTCGCTGTACCGGTTCCTCCAATCAACTAAAAATACCACAAAAATAAAAAATAAAAAGAAAGGAGGTATTGAGGGCGTATGTTGCCGCAACACCCTCGTTTTGAGTTAAAACAGGGCCACTTGTTGCATGTCAACCCCCCCCCCCCCTTCTTTTGCCCTTACCGCTGATAAAAACACCACAGGGTACACAAGGTAGGGAAGAAGTATTAGAGTTACTGCTGCTCAAATTATGTAATCTTGAATGAATATATTTGTATATAGCTAGCATGCACGGATTCCCATTTTTTCATTTCATTATTAAAATGCTTGTATTTAAAGCATGTACTTGTATAAAGATTATGAGCGTACTGTAAATCATAAGACCAGACGTTTTGGCAGAGCAAGAAATTGGGACTAAGAATAGAACAAGTAAAGCTTTACTAAAAGAGCAGAGCTATTTGAGGTCTGAGCTACAAAAAACAGACATGTGATGCTGAAGATGAGAGAAAGCATCAATGATGGCAACTTTGTACCAAAGGGGAGGAAATTACCCAGCTAAAAGTAACAGGCAGAAACACTGATGCTGCCAAGCCTGCAGGGGGATGAGACCCACCATCTAGAGTGTGTGTGTGTGTGTGTGTGTGTGTGTGTGTGTGTGTGTGTGTGTGTGTGTGTGTGTGTGTGTGTGTGTGTGTGTGTGTGTGTGTGTGTGTGTGTGTGTGTGTGTGTGTGTGTGTTCGTTCTTCAGTTCCCTCGCAAATGAAACCGCAATTAATTCTATGGGTGAAATCATTTGAATACAAAGTAATTTGACTGCAGGAAGACGACAGCAGAGACGGACAATAGAAGAACGCCTGTGACAAATTTGCGCTCACGTCTAACATGTCTCTAGTTTGTCAGATGGCTTAAATCCGGCTTTGAATTGCTCCGAACAATCAGACCGCAGTACATCTATCACTTGATATCATCTGTCAGTTTGGGAGTGACATGACGACGAGTCTAGGGGAAGATCTGAATGGTCCAATATTCAACTGAAGTCTTTTTTGTGACACCGGTGTCGGGGGGGGAAAAAAATAAAAATAAATAAAGTAAATGCATGGCATGTTAAGGCTACATTAAATTTGCCCTTTACAAAATGACTGTAAAGGCCATCTTATGAGTTATAACAACCCAGCTTGACTATGGTTTTCAAGGCAACAAAACACTCAACAAATGCGCTATCAGAGTGGCCATGCTTTCATCACCACCATGGCTGGCCTACTTTTTCAACAGCTCTTCTAACTGGATCGTTTTTAACGAGCGCTCTTGTCAAACCAAAAGGCAATTCCAGCTTATTCTTTCACAAAAGCGAGCCCCCCCTCCACGCCACGCAGACCGAAACATCCATCACAGTGACCCAAAACATGAATCGTGATATGACAACATCTTATAATCCCGCGCCCTTCACTGCTGATGGACACTCCCATTTCCAACACACTGATGTGAGACGTTGAAATGGCTCCAGCAGATAATCTGTCCAACTCAAATCCCTCTAGTGCTGCTCACGCTGATATGAGGGAATGAGCTTCTGATGGTGTAGATGAGAGGAAATAGTGAGGCGAAATGCATGCATCCCATCATGCTCTGGTTAGAATACATTATGTCCCTAAAATAAGCAACACTTCACATGAAGCGGTAGCAACATTTAGGATATATGTATGCACAGACTTCCAATGTAAACGAAAACACACTCCAATGGAGAGGAAAGGACTGCAAGCAAAATGTGGGGTGACAGCTGACTCGTACAGTGTCGCAAGCAAGCGACGATCCCAATTATTTCAGTTGATCGGTTCAGACCTGACAAGACCTGAGGATCCTTCTAACAAGTCTTGAAAAGGACAACACAGTGTGCTATAAAATAGAGCTTTGACAGCAAAATGTCTCGTAAAATGTAAAAACACCCATTTATCGTTTAGACATTTTCTGCATTGTATTTGAGATACATAATCCGTTTTTCAAAACAATCCTAAAGTCATATCCATCCAACAGAAATACATTGGCACATATCGTGATAAAATGTTATCACACGATAAGGAAAGGATTATCATGAGAACATCTTTCTGCCATATTGCCCAGCTTCTCTGCACAGTGACACAGGGGTCACATCACCCACAGACTCCCTTGATGCTACCTGTAATACACAACAATTATGGATTCCTACCCCTTTGACTGCCCTGTATGGCTCGCTACTCTAGCTTCTGTTGTCGAAAACATTCGCAGAACATCAAACCAACATCCTGCTTGAGCCTGCCGCTCTACATCTCTAAGAGCAGGAGTGGAAGTTAAAGTGGTGACATTTATGAATGCCGTGACCATGGAACCCACTGGTTCAATAATCACAGCTCACGACAGCCCTTTTTAACCTGATTCAAACTCACTTCATATAGAACAAGTGGTTATTCCAAAACAGACTTTGTGAATATCAATATATCTGAATGTCTTTTGTGTTGGAAGCTAACATTTAGATTAATGAATAAATGATTATTCAGCTCAATTTGCTCAAATTATTCTTGGGATTTGTACTCATTATTGTTAAATTAATTAATTTTAAATTAGAAGACTGATCATCTGACACTGTTGAGTACATTTTCTCTCAGCTGTCTTCCTTTGCACTATGAGACAAATGGAGAGGGACAGAGGAGAGGTGCAGTATGTGGCGAGAGATATTTTAATAGCTGGGTTTCTAAGAATATCTTCAGAGGGCCCAAGCTTTTCTTTTAAACAATGGCTGACAGTCATTGTTACACTACATTAAACTGGATAATGCCCAGGCAGCAGTCTGATCAACACATCATTTCCTTTGTTGTTCCGTTCGTTTGCCTGAGGACACAGCTTTGGGTACGACATGCAGAAAACTGTAGATCCTAATACACATGGATACAATTGGCCTGCAGAAGTCTATGCCATTTTAGATTACATTAAATGTAATTAGTTTATGCAATCACACATCATTTATCCTGTACTATGCCATCTGCACATTGTGATGGGAGATACAAAGACCCAAAACAAGAAAAAAGGAAAGCAACTACTGTAAAAATGACCCACAGTATTTCATCCAAATGTAAAAGAGGATTTAGATATCACAAATTATACCATCCATCCTTCTATTTTACTTGTTGACAGTGTAATATGTGATAAAATTTCTAGTCTATCAGCATTCCTGTTTTATTATGCTACCATCCGCCAAAATATAACTTCTCAAACTGTACTAAATTCCAGTTCGATTGCTCTGCCCTAACCAGGGGCAGGAATTACCCCAGGGGGTTGGCGAGAAATGTAATCCATTGCAACAGTTTGCCATTGGTTCAGCAAACACATATACAAACATGCCCATTTTTAACATTAAGCAAATACAGTACTAGCGAAGCAACGAGGTGTTTGACAGACCTCTTTAGCACGGTCTATCTGAAAATCTAGCTTAAGTTGCAGGGTGGCTGCTATTGTCAACATAAGGAAAAGGCTGGGCAGGAAATGGTCCTCATTAGACAGAGTCCAGGCTTTAGGGCAATCTTTTCATTTTCCAGAACAACTTTGACCGACTAATGTCGTCTGCTTCTGAAATGAGTTCAAAATAAATAAAAAAAAAACACGAATAGGATCTATTGACCGAATTGCTTTCTACTTCAAAAAATCTTTGTGTGGTCTCTGTCTGGAATAAGATGTCCAGCATTAACAAAATTCAGATTTAAATTTAGTTAATGTGAGGCGACTGCCAGATAGCAGACATGGAAAGAAGTGATTTGATCGTGAGGCAAACAAAGATTTCCATTGTTTTTGCCAGCAACGGCTACCATTTTAGTTTGCATAGTGGCAGTAAATATGAAGGTTGGCTCTGGTGCAACATGTTAAAAATAGCCGCTGGATCAGGGAGGTGAAGACGGAAAGAGATAAACATCCAGACTGCCTTGATGCGTGGAGGAGTGAAATGAGAATTTCCACACAAAAGGGCCCACCCCTGATTAGTACATAAAGGTAGCCTGTAAAGTTTGTAATGTAAGCTAAACAAACAGCTTTTTTACATTCAACAATTTGTACCAAATCCATAAAGATTGCTTCCCTTTCACTGCAAGTAATGGGGGTCATAATCTACAGTCCTTTTGTTGTGCAAAAATGTATATTCAAGATTTTCTTAAGCTAATATGGTGGTTCAGCTGTGTTTTAGTAGACAATTCCCTCCTTGTTTCCCCAGACAGTGTTTCCTTGTTGAACTGCAGTGGAAGATTAGTAATAAAATGAGGGAGTTTTATACAAAAAAGAAAGTAAACTGAGCCAATGGTAGCCATAAGCCTAAAAATCAAATGTTTCATAGCGGAGGTGAGCACCAACATCATGAAAAATGACACTGTTGTTCTCAAGAGACGAGATGTGACAGGATCTGGGCAGCTTAGCACCTCGGCTGAACAATTTCCTGTAGGAAACCCTGAATGGGGAACCAGGAAACTGTCTGCAGTAGCATATCCTATCACAGTTGTTCCCCTCCAACCAGATTCCTGAGGTTTGTATTGAATTATGTCATGTAGCTTCCTCAAATCCCTCCATAAATTCTTGTCAACAAAGTTCTCAAAAGCTACTGAATACAGCGCTGGTTGCAAATGCTAGTATAATACCTGCCAGGGAATCATTTTGAGCACACAAGTGTGATTAGGTACTTCCATCCTGATGTGGAGGCAATCACTTTGACAACAGATATATGGGTTATTTGGTAAAGTAGGTCTTTAAAAGGGGCCCTATTTTAACAATCTAAGCACACAGCGTGAAGCGCCTGGCACAGGTGTGTCATCTCCTATTACCTTTAAAAGTAGAGATGGCCCGATACAGTTTTTTGCTTCCGGGTACTGATTCCGATACCTGAACTTGCGTATCGGCCGATACAGAGTACCGATCCGATACCAGTGTGTCATATATTTTATTATGTTTTAACAATTTTATACTACCATCCCTGTATGGATGTGATATGATTTCTATCTTCATTGTTGGTCTGGCTCAGGTTAAACTCTTTGTGAAACATGAACAAATACAAACAATGAATGCCACAGAACTATCTTTTATTATCCAGTTTGACAGTCAGTTATAACGGAAAAAGAACATAAATAAACTACTTTAACGTAGATTTTCTTAAGGGCTGTATTACGTGGTATCGGATCGGTGCATAAACTCCAGTACTTCCCGATACCAGCGTTTTTGGCAGTATCGGAGCCGATACGGATACTGGTATCGGAACATCTCCATTTAAAAGCCAGGCGTGTTTGTACCTTGGCACACTGCTATTATGATGGTGGATTTGCTAAGCAGGAAAGAGAGATTTTCAGGAGAAGAAAGTTATCTACTTTTTAGATACTTTAGATTATATCATAATACCATTTCACATTGTTCTATTTTTAATATTGTGCATGTTTGTGTGCTGCCGCACGTCCCTGTGTGTAACAAGCATAGTGTGCGTGCGCTGTGCATGAGCCTAGGCGCATTTTATTAATACGCTGTTAAAATAACCATGAAATGCTGCGTTATTGACTTTAGACCAGGTTTTTGTTGGCCAATGGCGCGATCACTTTCCGCTGCCTCAATACTATACTGAGATTAACTGAAACCATTGGCAGCATACAAAGTAAAATAACATTGTGCATCAATACTGTTTATAGTACTCTCTTTATGTTTATATTCTATACACTGAATGAACGCCAGTAAAGTATATGTGATTTGCAAGACTAAAATATGCAAAAATGTCAACTTGGTCTTTTATATAGCAGAAAGACACAGAGCCATGGTTTCGGATGTTTCAGATAAGGAGACCATTGCCTCTGGGACATCAAAACTTACTGTTAAACCTTGATGACTTGGGCATAATTCAATGAAACATCCGTGATGTAAGCTGCCAAACTGATAACCCCGGTGATGTTCCAGCATGAACAAACTCGACCTTTTAACATTTACAATAGAGGCTTGTGACCAGGTGCTGCCTGTCTGATGGTCCTGTAGATGTATGATGGCATCCACATTCTGACTCTTTATGGGTTACTGCATTATTCTTTTGACATCTCATCAAAGACTCCTGGATGTATGTTTGAGGTGGATTTTGGCAGGACAACATACCAAACATTTGCTGGTTCCACCATCTAAAATGATTTTCTGCTTGTCGGTTGAGTATTATTATAAAGTGAATAATTTCTTATTGCCCACTAAAATAAGCAACTCAAAAGAATTACTTTTGGCTATGGTAACTTGGGCATTTGTGCTGAGTGACTGGGCCTGTAAATCTATTGTTTTAACATTCCCCTAATATTATTTAAGTGTCAAGAGGGGTGAGGTCTAAAGGAAGACTGAATATTTCTCTAATCAAATATTGTCAGATCAAATATGCTGAAATGTTGTGCATTCTACCAAAATGTTTCAGTGCAACATAATCCACCGAGGCAAATTTCTTGTGTGTTAAGTGTTACTTACTTGGCAATAAATCCTTTTCTGATTCTGATAAGACTGTTAAATGCAAATGGTCTTGAAAAATCTATAGTTTTAATCAGAGATAACCTCAACAAACAGCTACTCCCTTCGCTAACTGTTATATAATAAATCACACAGTTAATAAGCTAAATGTATGCTTACTGCCCTAAGAAGCGGTTACTAAATTATTCAGCCAGATTGAAGGAATAAATGTCACAATAGAAGTACATTTGCCAAAAGGTTTTACATAATCCTTTTACATCTGCCCCAAAGTGCTGTGTTTCAATTTAACGGTATGCATTCAATGCGTAAACTAATAAACATAAGTTTCACAACATGCCGTAATCCTATCAAGAGTACAGGAAGACATGCACACACGCACAACATGCCTACTCTGTGGTTCTGGCAGGTGATTAAATATCTGGGTGTGGATTGCATGGCCTTCAACTTAGCCTCATACAGCCAAGACAAGTTCATTAATTTAGGCTATGCACAGTCCTCCACCTTTCCTCATCCTCCTACTTCTCCTGACGCAGAGCCTGGTACTTCAAAGAAATGCACACAAACCAAAAGATAATCTTTCAAAAAAAAGGGGCTAATTGCAGCTACCCAAACTTAGTTGTATTTTTGTGTAAATAATTAGGCTTAAAGAAGACCTTTAAATACTGTATGAGGGTTTGACATTTAATTCAACTTGAATAGTGTGGCGTTTATACAGTGCAAAAAGAAGAAGTAAAGGACGCCACTGAGTTTATTCAAAAGCAATTAACGGTTATAGTGGCTGACATTTTAGCAATATCAAGGCACTCAGGAAGTGAAGAGTTTCCTTTTGTTGTTGTGGGCCACTGAGACCTTACAGTATAGCAGGTGGTAGTTCTGAGTGCAAGGCACAGATTTATAAGAAACACGTACTTTTACTTGAAGACCTTTAACAGCAAATACTGTGTTACATTTTATAGTGTGGGTTTATTTATGGACTGCATCTCTTATGTGTTGCCTGTATTCCCTACAGGTTGCATGCCAGACTTTGGCAACAGATGAGTTGCTGATGCAGAGGGTGTGAAAGCAGGTCAAGGGTAGAGGAAACATCTAGTGGTCGGCAGTCAGGTTGGACCAAGGGCCAGTTTTTTTTTTAGCACTGCTCACTGGTCGGCCAACACAGACCGACCCCCACCGGGCAGGTCTGCGTTGCGTTCCAGAGGCACCGCGGCCCCCGCGAGCAATCGCGGCCATTCAAGTCACTGCTTGGTATTCCACCACCCGCATCACGGCACGTCCCAGAAGCGTGCGTGAAGCGGCTCTCCGCCCCCCTAAAGATACACGGCCACGGGGCGTTTCGGACAGCCGTGCAGGAATCAAAACAGCCAGAGCGTCAATTTACCAAAAAGGTATCACCCGATATCGTATATATGTCTCCTGTACAACCGCATGGACAACGAGAGATTCATTTTGGAGGTGAAAAAACATTAGACACCACAGATCCTTTTGAGACAACGCCAGAAAAGAGAAGGCATGGAGTTTAATTGCAGGAGTGCTTGGAGTGGAAGGAAGATAGTAGCTTAATAAACATGTGATTGTTCTTTCAAGTACTTATAGAGACAATAAATTCTGCGAGTTGGGCAGGCAAGACACTCAGCTTCTTAGACGCTCCCGGTATGGTATGGCGCGTGACAGAGGACGGAACAAAACCACGGCACAGACGCACCCGGTGGAAACTCCGGGTTACAGGTGCAGTGAAGATACAGTTCCATGTTATGCATGTTCATTTGTTTCAGTATTATTTTAATGTATTTAATTGTTGATGACCCCTCCCAAACTGCCTGCCTGTCATGTTCTGCTCCTTTGTCTGCAGGTACTGTTAGGTGGAGCTGGGAGGGTCGTCTGTACCTGGCCATCTGGGCGTGGCTTACAATAGGCATAAAGACTGCCCTCCTGGGAGTCTCACTCTCTCTCTCTCAGCTGGTACTACTGCATCCATCCACCATTTTGTTCTTTGTTTGGTTTGTTATACCTTACAACACACCATTCATTCACTCATCCACACATGGCAAACACGACTGATGTCTTCTACATTTACACACCCCACTATTGCATTTATGTGGAGTTAAGTTGTGTTATTAGTCTATTTAGTTAAACTACTTTTTGGTTACTCTGTGTGTGACTTCCCTTTTGTTGTCGGCCTTGAGCCAGACGGTATCATTGATTTATTAAATTGTCTGATGAAGTTTGAATTCCTCTTGTATATATCTAGAAATAAAAGAACTGCTATGCTACAGTCAAAGCCAGAACATTTACTACTAATTTAAAGCCACTCTCTCTCTCTCTCAAAACAATGTAAAAAAAGATAATTACTAATAACTTAAGAGTCACTGCCTCTTGTTTGTAATATAACTGCTGTTAGAAAAGAGATCAATCTTGTCATTTGCTTTTGGGAGACACAAATGTATCTTGGTTAATATGATCCTCAAAATTTCAATTTGAACTAAAAAATTAAACAGTTTCACCTTTTTATCGATTCTTTGTCTGGTAATATTATTAGACCTCATTTCAGCACCATGCACTGTCCATATTACACAGCAAGGTACAGTAATAATTTGCTCTGCTTCATGGTTACATGGTTATACATTACAGATCTGAATCCAGCCTAAACGTTTTGATGTAGCACACTAAGAAAAACTTCTGTTTAACAGGCCCTGTTTTATGTTTCCCATTCAGACTGATACAAGCTTACACAGTAACACCCCCAAATTTCCAGTCAGGGCAGAAATTTGGATTGTTGTCATGACACCTGGTCTTGGATACACACATTGCAGGTGTGCACGTAAAGCCTGCATACTGTATGTGTACGTATAATCAAAAGGGTGTAGTTTCTATTTCAAGGTGAGTCTCACCTCAAAATAACCCAGTTTCAACAGGACAGCTCTATCACACAAGCATAGCCAAGTTATATGCATGGCTATAATTTGACAAACTAAACTACCAAACAACTAAGGGATGGGGTAAAGCAGATCTCTTTAAAAGAGTGGAATCATGCAGTCTAACCCATGACTAATACAGAAGAATATACCAAAGGCTGCAACTAGAACATTTGCTTACAAGCATGGAGGGGGGAAAACCTAATTGGTCACCATTGTGTCAGTATTTAGGGACAGTCCTGTTGGGCAAAGGCTGATTTGTTTGCGGTAAAACGCGGTTAGATATCATCCCCACCGTCACCATCTACCCATGAAATCATAAAGCTAAGTTGCGTCTAGAGCATAGAGGGCAATGACTCATGCTGCATTGTGCCACCGTAAAACCTACTGCACATTTTGGACTAAGAAAGTATTAACTTCAAACATAGAATCATAGATCAAGCATAGATCATTGCAAAAACAAAAAGAATGGGGCGACCTCTAGCTCACCCAGTAGAGTGTGCGCCCCATGTAGGTCCTTTGCAGCGGCCTAGGCTCAAATCCGACTTGCAGCCCTTTGCTGCACGTCATCCCCTTTCTCCCTCCTTTTCTATCTAAGAATCACCTAAAAACCTATCTCTGCCAAATATCCTTCCCAGGGCATAGGGAGTTTCTAACTTAGTGGGGACTGCATGTGAGCCAGTTATATCAACTCACAATGAAGGGTCTCTAAGTATCACCGTTCTAAGGACTGCTAAGAGCTCACTGGAAACACTGTTCTTGTGTGCAAATTAATCTTGGGGCATGTACAGTAATTACTCAACATTTGTTCTAAACATAACTAAATTAAATTAATTTGAGTAAAGTGTACAGGGGTTAAGAATGGTCTGACATCAAGCCCTATACTGAAAGAATAGCATAAATATCTTGTGACACTCACTCATATTGAAAAATAATGATGGCAATATGATGCAATCGCATTGGAAATAAAAAGCACAACTTTTCAGACCATGGTGCATTATGCAAAGACAATGTGCCGTTTGCCAGATTCCCAATTCTATCACAGTGAGCCTTAAAAAGCCATTTCACATCGCCTCATCACAAGAGACCTCCTAACAAGATACAATTTGGTGTAATATTTACAGGTGTAATCTGCCTAAAAACAAAGGGAAAAAGGTGGACAGTGCTACAGAACATTAGAGAGGAAAAACACGTGTTGGGATTGAGGCTCATAGCATTAAACCTGTTAAAAGCGCCTGTGATCTCGCTTAACAATTATATTCTGTTTTCCTTTGAGAAATCTCCCCCACAGGGACTAGAGTGAGCCAACACCTTAAGGCTTCAACATAACATTTCTTTTACAAAAAGGAGCAGCATTTGATATTATGTTTTAATATTCACACCTTTCCCAGCATCCAACACGGAAACTTGGCTGACAGGCCAGCGGTATTAGCATATCATTACACCCTCTACTGTGAAGAGAAGATAGAGGGCTGGGAGGTTAATATTGCTTCCCATTAAGCCAAAAGCTCTGTTATAGTGTTCCAACATGTGCTAGCACATAAAGGTGGCAGTAGGTATAGTGTTTGCATGGTGTGTGCAACCAGTATGCATTAGTCATTGGGACTATACAACGCATTTTTACTGTTGATTACTCAAGGTGCACTTCACATCAAGTGAATTTAAAAATAAATAAATAAATAAAAATAAAAATGACATTGACCTTTGTGACCAATGTCAAACATGAAGTTATGCACAACCTGTACAGTGCTGTGTTTAAAGGGGACTATTAACAACATATTTTGGGTTTCATAGTATTCTGGAAGTATAGTAAACCAGTGCCGCCAAGCAACAAAAAAAGAGAAACATCTTGGGAGGTACAATGGAAAATGTACTGTTTGTCATGAACTGTTCAATGCAACTCAGTGTTTCCTCTATGTTGATTGGCAAGTGGCGGTACGCCACGGTTAGATTTCTCCCGCCACGGTATCAGAAATATATATACAAAAAGCCGTCTATCAGCAGTGATTGTAAAGAGCGCGTCGACGGAGAATAGCGCAGACACGCGCTTCACAACGCGAGTGGGCACGCGCGCCATTCGGAGAAAAGGGAGAAAGAAAAAAGAGACAGGCGGTCCGGAGGACCCGGTTGAGATGGCATGTGTGCATTCTTGACAACTGTAAGTCGTATAACTTATATTGTCAGTTCATTAAAGCCTGTATTAGTCTATAGTTCTTGCACATTTTAGTTTCACCTTCACCTGCTAGCTAAATTGCACGTGGCTGTTGATTCAATACAACGCCCTTGATATCAGATCATGGCATAGGCCTAGTAGGCTAAGGCGAGAGCTCTGCGTGGAGCCGACGCACAACTATAAAAAGGCCTTAAACCGTGATTATTTCATACATTCATGAAACATATTGGGGGAAATTCATTAAACATAATTCACAGCCAAATAACAATTAAAAATATGCTATTTGAACATTTATAACCTAACCTGGCAGGCACTGCCTCCGATTTGGTGTCTGCTGCGGTGCGCAGCGCAGCTCGGACCGTGCGGCGCTGCCCTTTTTTTCCTCCATAAACTCCGCTCTCAGCTGTGTGCAATGATTCCAGCCAGTTGTAGCATGTATAAAGTTATATGAACACGTAGACAGTTACCGTCTACGTGTAGGCGTACTGCGCCTTTCACAGAGCGATCGCCCGGTGCTTTTCTTCTGATTCAGAACCACCCACGCCGTAGCCTACGTTACCGACTCCGGCTTTGCCTTCGGCCCATCGGTGATGCATTGCCCACACTTGTTACTCGAGACCGCTAGTTACGTTTCTCTGACAGAGGCTATGATTATTACTAAGCAACCAAGATGCATCTTCAACCACGCAAAAGATTAAAAACAAAACCGCGAAAATCTGAGCGGTCAATATGACAGTGTATGGCCAAAATAGGTCAAAGTGATTGTATTTTCTTTGCCTTTTGTGTAATGTACAGTATATAAAAAATATTTTAAATGAAAATACAGACTCTTTTAGGAAAAGTCAGGTACCAGCAGGATTGTATTTTTTTATTAAGAAAAGTTATTACACATATAAATTTCAAAACGGTTAAAAATGACCGTCCCGGCCGTTCTAGTGTAACCCAGCCTTGGAGTTATTTTTCCAAAAGCCAAGAAAAATCAAATGCATACTGCAAGGCTGCCAACTTTGCCACTGAGGCAAATATGCAATTAGTTTCATTATGAATGGTTTCATACTTTTTTTTGGTTTTGGTTTCCCTATGAAGAAGTTCTTGTAAAATTAATTTTGTAGACCTACAGTTCCTCAAAAATACAGTTGAATCAAAACGAAATCAAAATATGCCTCATTGTGTGTGAATAGAGGTGAAAGAATACATTTGTTTGTGTTGCAGCGAAGTGTCAGTTCTGTTTAATAGGTAAAACATTTTGCCGGCGTGGGCGCGCGGGGGGGGGGGGGTCCGACAGATCTGCCCCCACTGCTAAAAAAAAAAAATCCTAGAGGAAACACTGCAACTTGCAGGTCAGCACGTCCCTATGAAACAATATCTGGAGTTAATGTCTTAGCACAGCAGGAACCTACATTTAATTACAGGGAACATTTAAAATACAATACAGATAAAGATTTAATTGTGAGAACTCTGAAGAGCAGTGGATTAGATCGAAACTGTGATGGCATTTCCGCTTACTAGCTTTTTAGAGCTGTTGGCGTTATTCAACCAAGGTCGGGTTTGTGTATGAAAAAAAACAAACATGCCAGGTAATTGGTGTCAGCATCACCTGCGTTCCCATCACTGGAGCTAGGTAAAAACAGAATGTCCGCTACACCCCCAAAATATATAAAGACAGACATGCTGTGACTGGTTGACAAAGTCAGGAACAAATATTCTGGCTGCAGGTAAGGATGCTCCCCGAGACATCTCCCTTTGGAGTTGGGCTAAGCATTGGTTGGGGGGGGGTGAATTAGGCATGTCTGTTGCCACTGCTACCTTTAGTTGAATAAGCAGCATTGAAATGGATGGACGGTGAAGGGAGGGATCATGCAAAAGCCCAGCGAGGTGTAATTTGTGCATCGGTGCGTGCAACTACATAACAACAAAGCTGCACTGGGCAACATTATGTCAAATCAAAAAGTCAAAATGAAGCTGCAGCAGAGAAGGGCATTTTTAACACGCCACAGGTTTGCTCGTTATATAGGCCATACAGTTTCTAATTGCCCCTGTGGCTGATTCTGGGGCACCGTTTAATTAACGGTTTGGTCTTTGAGAGTCTCCCACAACAAATCCTGTTCCCAGCTTCCTCCAGCATAACCAGTAGCATTCTGTTAAAATGACTTTGTGAGCTGGCACTGTTTATAGAAGAAACATTAAGAAGATATATGTAGGCCAAGAAGTAGATTCCACTATGGCCCGGTTTCCTAAAAACAGGCAGTGTCACTGACTGCAACAACTGGAGATGTAGAGAAATGATTGTGACTGGTTAATCCTTCACTTGACACTCAGGCTAAGTTGAATTTGAAGGTTTTGAATAGAGGAGGAGGTCTACTGTTGGTTGAGAGACACTACTCATGAGGAAAATATGGCTTTGCTGATTTATTGAAAAACAAGGATGAGGAATATAGATTGAAGGAAAAAAAATGTTTGTCTTTTTAAAGGGTTTGCAATACTTGGTATTTATCCTGACCGTTTTAAACCAAGTGAACAACAGATAAGGTGTTTTTCTATTGTGTCTTCTCTCTAACACACAAGACTTTGGAAAGCATCATGTCTTGTAGAAAATGTATTCCGTTTCCATGTTTACCAACTGTGTACACACACACACACACACACACACACACACACACACACACACACACACACACACACACCCCAATTGGTCTACAAAAGGGTGGGAACCCAATAATTAGTCTCCAAATAAGCACACCAAATCCAAGCAAATTATTAGAATCATGCTCATTAGGCTGGAACGTGTTTAAACAATGAAACTAATTGGTTATTCTGAGCTGTGTCAAAATACTGTGACAGCCAGCACAAAATAATCCTAACCCAACAACAACAAAGTAGTCCATAGGTCTAATCGCAAGGAGCAAAAGACAACAATCCTTTGAGATAGCTTTCATAAGCACTGTGTCCAAAAACAGATGTGAAAACCTATGGGCTGCTCACGACACTGCTAACAATCGTCAAATCAACTATGTGTTGAGTTGAGTTTGAAAAAGACACAATTTCAGAGATATTTCACTGCTACAAGGCACCCCAAATATGGTATATTAAGCTTTCTTAAAGAGAGAAAAAAAATAAATAAATAAAGACGACATTATAATCCCTTCGTTGATACACATCGCTTGCAAACATTGTTGAATCCTGAGGCCATCTGCTTGTTTGTCAGCACACAGTAGGTGAGGAGGCATGATGGGTGTATTATCGGATCTGCTTGGGGGCTAAATAAGGACTACACAGGTAAGCAGAAAACAAATTTCAGTGGTGGCCATTTAGAACCAATTCCAGCTAAATTGCTTGCTGGCTAGTCAAACCTGCGTGCTCACCCTCAAGACGCTCACGGTGTCGATTTTACTTCTGTAACTGACGAGACGTTACAGCCTCTCTTGTTGATGGACAAAACTTACGGACACGAGCGAGCACTGAATGCAACGGTAAAATGACAAAAATGACACACTTGCGACCATAAACGGAGTCGAGTCATGCTTGTTTAGACAACAGCCCTCAAGTGCTTCAAACTGGAGAAAGGGGGAAAAGGTGTGACCGTGGAATTGGGCTGATGCAACAGATAACGGAGAGAGGCAGATAGGGTTTCATTCATGTGTCAGATTAGAGGGCTCTTTGTTACTGCCAGAGAGGGCAGAGCATGCCTGGAGAGGGGACGAGGATCGCCCTCGCTGCCCTACCACTTTGTGTTATTGTGTACAACTGAAGGGATAGTTTGTGCGTTTATTGCATTCCCGTCACTGGTTGGCAGGGAATTAAAAGACACGGTCATATTGATCCTCGGGGTCATGACTAACGTTACTGCAGTGATTATTTATTTTGAAAGGCCACATCATTAAACCTGGAAGGACTTTGATCTCCTACTCTCCCATTGCATTTTTTTCCATGTGAGGAGTAAGCAGGAAAATAGTCATTGTTAAACCTTGTAACGGTTTACCTTGAGTCACAAAGAAACCGTGGCACATACAACCAAAACCATCTCCACGGCTGGATACCAATGGTATAAAGTGGTTATATTACTTGTATGTTATATACTTTTCTGAAACCTTATCTCACTACACACGCTACTTAGGAAATGAAAAAAATAGCCCGTGCCGATACCAAAATCTAAAACCTGATACATTTTAAATTCCAGAGCACAGCTACTTTGCATGATTCTCCCCTGCAGTGGTGTGAAAGAAAAAGGTACTCCTATTTTAAGAAGCTTCACAGGGAGGATGCAGTTTAGAACTATTTAATTTTACTGATGGACGGCCCACATCTCAATAGGAGGATCCTCTGTGTCAACATCAGTACGAGAGATAAAGTGGGCAACAACGCACCACCAAACAGATACTATGTATGTTCAACCAAAGAACGACACCTTAAAATAATTCGGAACAAAAACAAACCAGATTTTCTCTGACACAAGTCGAGGTACAGAAAGCCTAAAATTCTGAACAAAGCAAGGTGTCTACTTTTTCTGCAGTTGACCCTTCCAAGGAAACTAAATACTTAGCATGACAACAGACATGAAATATAAGAGGACCTTTAAACTATAGTAAAGATTTGATAAATTGGATTTAGACTAGATAGATAGATAGATAGATAGATAGATAGATAGATAGATAGATAGATAGATAGATAGATAGATAGATAGATAGATAGATAGATAGATAGATGAAATAGATAGATAGATAGATAGATAGATAGATAGATAGATAGATTCGAAAATATAAAGCGTTTTGTTAATGGCTGTTATGTTCTAAATAATCAATGGTTGTTTTCCAAAAAGTCCTGTAATGGAACAGAATCCCTTTGGTTTTGAGGCCCTCGGACATGGGTGAATTCATTTTGAGTCCCCAAAATGGACATAACAATAAATCCTTAAAAGCTCCTTAATGTAACGCTTCAAATTCATATGGGAAAGAAACAAAAGGACATGAACACCACCATGTGCACGGATAGCTTTGGTTTCCACTGCTGTCCACAGAGCCAGCATCCAACCCTATGACCTTAACTTCAGGTAAAGCCAGCGTTACATTCCACACAACAAGGTCACCCATCTCCTGTGTCACAGAAGAGCCACAGAGCTCTACATTCGTGAATGGTTTACAGAGTCCTGCAAGATTCTATACTCTACTCAGTGGAAGGCAGCATTGTAATGTTATTGTGATATCAGAGCAGGTGATGCTGTTGTTGACATAGGTTACTTTGTTTTTTAAAAAGGGGTTGACTGATATAATGGAGGCCCAATAGCATAATACTGGATCCTCAGAGAAAAAAAAAAAAAACTATCAACATAAACTGTACACACTGGCCCCAATGCCCTAATATTTGCATTTCATTTACATGTTTCTGTGGCAAATGTTTTAACGTTGATATTGCCACTTAAAACCTGAACCTTGTTGCTGGGAACACTCATTTTGCATTGTGGAAATCTTCATCTCGGGCTCATCTATTATTATCCTACATCAGGAGATGCCATTATGTCTGATCATGTATTAAATAAGAAAACTGTCTTTGAATTAACAAGTCGTACCTTCCGTATTAACGGCTCGCCAGCTTTGCATAAACAACATGTAGAGTAGACAGATACATCAGTCAGGAGCAGTGTTTGTTGCAGAGACAACGTGACTGAAAATTAACACCCCACTTTGCAGCTCCTTGCAGCCTCGAGCATATTGTTTTGGTAAGCCAGACCAAGAAAACCAAATCAACGCTGCTTCCTGTTAAAAGGTGCTCTAAGGGATGTTGGGTGACATCACTTCTTGTTGAAGGTCGAAGTATTGTCAAACAAAACGGAGGCTGTTATCGGCTGGAACACTGTTATGTTTGGTGGTGCAGGTTGGCTCAGTTTGTTTTTGTTGCCGTTTGTGGAGCCTGGGCGGTCTACAGAGACCGCGTTTTGTTTGTTTTTTACAGTGTGTTCAGGGGACAGGCAGCTAGCAGATAGTGAGGAGATTTTTGCTTTATGCGACAAAAAATGTTGTAGCCTAAAAAACACGTGTGAGTGATGTCACACGTGTTTTTTAGGCTACAACATTTTTTTAGAGCACCTTTAAACTGTGGGTCGTAATTACAGCACAGGATCTTACACAAGGTGAATGTATGCTACCTGCCTGAAAAGATGAAGTAAACGAGTGACTAGGAAAGAAAGTCAAACATTTACCAAATGCAAGAGACGCAGATATTTTTCTCAAGAGTTGGCAGACCAAACTATAGGGCTGAAACAGCAGTGACCATTGGACCATTTGGAATTTGACAGGTAGCCATTAATAGGTCTCCAATGGTCTGCTGGCTTGCAAAATGGTCAACTTTGTTCATTACCAGTACCGTTGTGCAGTGTAAAAAGCATTATCAGTTTGTGTGATCTTGTGGGCTGCGAGATGCTGCCTCGCACTTTATCTGAACCAGTTTGGTTTTGATTTTTTTGGTGCCACAAACCATGAGAAAACAATGAGATGATAGAAAGCTACGTAGGGTTGTCAGGAAGGGCACTGATTCTCAGTGGATTGTGAGTAGGCCTTTCATATTATTATTAGTCCTTTGATAAAGTGTAAAATATATTGCTCATTGCTGCTCTAAAGCAACATTGCGTAACCGTTTTACTTTAAAATAACCGCTTCAAAATCATTTTGATGTTACACTGACTTGTAATAAGGACAATTGTTCCTCTGTCATTCAAAAAAATGTAAATAAAAAAAACAGAAATCATTCTATATCTTTGAGTGTGATACTACTGTACTTATGCTTGGTTTCAATACATGAAAAATAAATGAAATGGGGGAAAAAATGTTGTGAAGTTCACTGCCTCCAGCAAAGTAGCTCTGCTTTAAAAAAGAAAAAAAGAAATAAAAAGAAAAAGACTGATATTTTCAACCCAGACAGGTACGATCCAACAAGCCATGACAGCCAACATTTCTCAGTAGCAGAATATAAGAGACTACAGTTACAGTGAGAGCCTACAGTTAATATGTAGCTGTGTGTTTAGGATAATCCACCCAGAGATATTACCTTTTTGTTAAAAACATTATGGTACCAGTTTAAATATTAACAGTTAATTATTACAAAGAGGAGGCTTAAAAAGGTTTCAACTCCTCATTCTCAACTTCACTTTCAACTGAAACAGAGATACTGTAGTACCCTACAATCCACAGTGTAGTGTGAGGTACAGTTCCTTTGACTAAATATGAGGCAAAAAAAGCCAGCATAATGAGCTGCTTAAAAAAAAAAATGAAAAAAAAAAGAAAGAAAGAAAGAATCCTGTTGTGTATAGCCCTAGCCCATGTGTCACAAGTCATCACAACTACTGTTTTAGGTCACACTAGAATATTTTAAGGTACACCTCCAGAGGAAACTATGTTGCATTCAACCAAATACAGTGGAAGACTCGTGCATTGAGAAGGCTGCAAAAGCTTGCTAAAGAGAAGACTGGTCTCTGTGGTAAATCAGATTATAACCCAATTGAATGAGCAGAGGATGTGAAGGGTATGAGAAAGAGTGTGGAGGGTAGCGAGCATAATAAAATGCATGGTGCCATCGCTCAAAACCCTAAAATGACACTGACCATGCTAAACATTGACTCCCAGGGGCACAGGCAGAGCTGCACACTGATAATTCTGTCAAAATGTTTGCCTGGCTGTCTCTCCAGCTCAAGAAATTTCACAAAAAAAAAAAAAAAATAGTCCTAGGCCTATAGTAATTACCTCTCTCTCTCTTTGTACTGTACAACTGAAAAGAATACCTTGTTGGGATATTCATAATTTTTTCTGACTCACAAATCTAAAGTCACTACAGGCAGTGACATGTTTTTCTGACTCATTAAAATAATAAGAGTGATTGGCATCCAACTATTCCATTAAATATTTAGCTCTTATTAAAATACAAAATTCTACATTTTGTATTAAAGAAACTACAACAAATGTCCCCTTAAACCAACATGAGCCACTCACAACGTTGGCAGTCTGCACTTACAGCTGAAATTCTTATTTTCAAATAAACATCCTTTTGAACAATGAAGAAAACAGTTGATACTGCTCTATGGATTGTAAAATAGCTCACTGCTAATGCTAAAATGCCATAGTATGTTGATAATTCAATATTTGCTGGTTCTAGCTTACTCTATATTTACTGCTGTTTTGGGAACATGTGAGGCAACATTTTCATTAAAAGACCAAAAGATTATTCTAATTAATATAGAAAATGGTTATAATAAAAAAAAAAAATTCAAATTTCAGTTTACACCTCAGGCTTAACGTGAAAAAAAATATGTACTAGCTATAGGCCTAGTTCAAATCTACAAAGAACTTTTGATTTGTATTTTTGCTTATTTGCTGTACCCATTTAGATGGAGTATTTGACTAGCTGGTTAGATGATGGAATAGCTTTGTGTTAAGTAGTAATGCAGCCTCATGAGGAGAAGTCTCCTTACTACAATTCACTGTGGGGGTTGGTGTTGGAGCAAACTTTGTGACTACAGACATGGAGGATGAGCCTCCCTTTCCTGAAAGGACTCTATTGTGTTGCCACAGTGACAAAGCAGTTTTACTGGTTCCACCTTCACCTCTCTTTCCCTCCCACCTGAGCAGCCAAACTCTATTTGAGCATGCTCTCAACCTTCACGCTAAACTTCCTTGTTACCGGTAGTTTCATTCATTCTAGTGCAGGTTCTGCAAAGGGCATTTCATAACCTCGAGCACGGGCAGCCAAAGGGCCATCAGTGTTGCAGACAGACAAAGCTGGATAAGGAATTTAGGGTGGCCAACAGGTAGTAGCCAGATAAGAGACACACACACACACACACACACACTCAGCCTGACCTGGATATGTCACAAAAAGCAGCAGCTGATTTGCTTCCAACAGCTTTTCTGCCAGGATCATTCTCCTGACATAGCATCCAGTCTCATATAATTTCTTGATCAAACCTAATAATCACATGTTACATAAAACTGTATAAAATGGTAATAGGCATATGAAATTAGACAATAAGAAATATGCCAACTGAGAACTGTAACACAACATATAAGCCTCGTTTTTGCACGGAAACTGTAACAAACTCTAAAAGCTGTAGACCAAGTTATTTGGTATGTACAATAAATAAAGAATATACTATTTAATATAAGGGCAACAAGGGGGAAACCAAAATATATGGTAGTTTCCGACGTGTGCTGCTCGCCATAAAGTCACATTAAAAACATTGGTGCTAAAGAAGGCCTATTCCACTTCATTTTATGTTGCAAGACCATCAACGCCTATTTAATGCAGATGAGGATGATGTCAGACTTTTCCAATCGTTTAGATGTCACTGTAGTAGTCTACTACAGCCCTAACAGTGTTATCTAAGGCCTATCCTGAGCTCTCATAATCAGCTTACCAGGTTGAACACCGTCTCCACAATGTCTCGGTTGGAAACTTCGCCAACTTCCACCAGGCCAGCAAGCACGGCGAATTTCATCTTTATCCCCCTGATAGGCACTCCGGGGTTGAGCGCCATGGCGCCTGATCTCCCGTCCTTTCCATCACCTGGCTGCGCAGAGCCCGCTGTCTCCTCGCTAGCCATTGCTAAGGAAGGACGGGGACAGGTGGTGTTCACAGGTAAGGCACCTGTTCACCTCCAATGGTGGTGACAGCAACCGATGTCGGAGCCAAAGGGCTCTATATCCCCTTCAGCGGAGTTGTTGACGGTCTACAGGCACACAAACCAAACGTTTCCCTCCCCATCCAAAACTGTTTAGCGAAAGTGGGGGGGGGGAGGCGTAAGGATAATTTGTTGGTCGTTGACACTGCGGGACTAGATCATGTCACCGTTTTACTCCACAGTGAACTAACGTTTTTACTTCTCTCCCGTGGTCCGTAACAGGATCCCCAGACGGATGGATTAATGCCGTTAAAAGCTGCAAGGAAGTCTGCTGCAGGGGGGGGGGAGCAGGTGAAGCAAAGCCTTTACCGGTTTCCCCGTCTGCTCGGTCAAATGGCAAACGAGGATACGGTGACTTTAATGTCCCCGTACAGTGGTGGAAGTTGCTATTGTCACAGAGTCCAGACACTTGACAGGTAGCGCGCTCGGCAGAAGCAAAAACTCACAACTGGAAAGGAGGTAAGTTCGTCAGCATCTCCGGCAGAAGTCGACAAAGGACAGAAGTGTGCTCGGACCTCCCCGGCAAACTCCACAGACTTGCTTAAACGTCAACGTTAACCCAGCTGCGCTGCATTCTCTTCCTGATTTACCCCGGTAGCTTGCTTCAGCTCGTCACCGCCATGACAGTAGCCTTGAGTGAGTGGCGCATGCGCAGTGGTGAGCTGAGTCTTATTCAGATCACTGGCAGGTGTGCCGCTCAGGTGGCTTTCTAGCACGACACGCTGGGAGTCAGTTCAAATCAACAGTGCTTCCACAATTATTCAGTCACAACAACAGCAACATAATGACAGGGATATAAAGGCAGTGGTGGAAAATAACTCATAACTTTACTCGACTACACTTTTGACATACTTGTACTTTCCATATTTCCATTTCCTGCGTCTTTTACTTCTACTCCCCTACAGTTCAGATGGAAATATTGTATAACCCCACAACATTTTTGACACTTATAGTTACTTTTTACATGAAAAAATAAAAACACGTGATATACTTGTATAATAGTATGCAGTGTAACAACCATGGAAAAATAAAAACATATAAAGTACATGTATAAAATTGGAATACGAAACTATACACAGAAAACTATATAAAAGTATACAGCACAGCGATAATTACAACAGCACATTCTGAAGTAACTGAACATTTACTAAAATTTTAGTAATGTGACATTTTGCTGTTGGTAATTTTTATTTAACAACATTTTGTAATGGTTTTTATATGCATGATTTTGACTGTTGAATCTTATAATACATTAATATTGTATGAGGATATTTATTAATGTTTGTTATAAACTTATATATAATTTATACATTCATAAAATGTATCAGAACAGAAAAATGGAAGTGTCAAGGCAACTGAAGTACAGGAACAGATGCATAGTAGACTATAGACTATAGGCTAAGTAATTAAAAATACTTTAGAATATATTATATTGCACCATTCTGCACTATTAGGGACCTTTGATACTTTAAGTACATTTTGCTGATAACACTGTTCTTTTGTTTGAGTATAGTTTTAAATGTGGATTTGAAGTCATATTGTTGCATTGTATTATTACCTAAAGGATCTGAATAATTTTTTCACCAAAGTTAAGTGATAGTGTCCTCTTTTTTAGGCTGACACATGCTGAAATGAACAGTCAAACAAACAAGTTAACCTTACTGCTTTTTGCCACTAATCTAAATTAAATGCAGATTGAATATTTTAGAGATAATGTCACTGAATACCTTTTTATAGTGACTTTATAGTATTTTATTTATTTAATCTCCCTTTGCAACACCGCAATAAGGGAATAAGGCCCTAATTGTACCAATTACTGAACAGGGTGGTAGTTTTATTACTTCAATACAAAACCCGGAGGCATGTAAAGAATTTATACAGGGCTACATACTGCATGGCAGAACAATAAACCCTTAAACCAAGTAGTCGCCTAGTTTTTTTTTTTTTAAGCTTATTTTTTTGGGCTTTTCCACCTTTATTTGATAGGACAGCTATGTGAGAAAGGGGAGAGAGAGGAGGAAGACATGCAGGAAATCGTCATAAGGTCGGACTCAAACCCTGGACCTCTGCGTCGAGGCATAAACCTCTATGTAAATGTGCGCCTGCTCTACCAACTGAGCCAACCCGGCCACTAGTAGCCTAATTTTATTTAATTTTTTGTGATCAAATGTTATTTTCTTAATGTTTAGAGCAAGAAAAATACATCCAGTACACAGACAGTGCAATACATTTTTCCAAGGATATAATATGAATTTAGAATATAAACTGCATGTCATTCAACAGCTGTGGATAAAAATCACAGAAAATAATACCAGAATATAACGTGAAAAAATACCATACATTATAAATCAATACATTAGTGTACCATACTATGAGCCCCAGAGGGAACAAGCAACCAACATAGCTTTATGCTGTAAAAAAAACAAAAAAACAAAAAACAAGCAGAAAGGGGGGTTGAAATTTAGAAATTAGTTTTTCTGTAGCACAACAGCACATTGACAGATGTCTGTGTCCCAAGGCATCGGGAACCAAACATTAAAGCAAAGTGACAGCTCTGCTTTGCTTGCCTTTTTAAATCACCACCATCAGCCCATGCATGCATATGAGATCTTTACATAGCTTAGAAGTCCCAGTTTGTATTCATTTATATTACTGCATGAAGGAAACTCCAACTAAAACACAATCTGTAAAGGTATAATCTGTATTAAACAATGTCCATATATGTCTCCTCCTTTCTCTGCTCATACTGGATATAGAGTACGGTACTACACACAGTATTTGCTCTGTAGGATGGTTGAGCGACTATGAGTGTTGTTGCCACAGAGGCAGCTGGCGTCACTGTTACTACTGACCTCCCATTAAAGTGTAGCTAACCCCTCAGGGACCCTGGGAGTCATGGTCGCCAGCAGCACCACCCAAGGGAGGCAAGCCTTGTCTCTGATGTAATGACCTGAAATCAGCAGACTTGTTCACTGCAGCCCAAAGGTAGACCGCCTTAAATAAGGCCTTGAAAAGCTCTTACTGACCTTTGAATTGATTAAATGGACCCGTCCTTATTATTTTTCTAACTGGGCACTACATAGAAAACAGTGTTTCCTTTAGGATTTTTTTTAGCAGTGGGGGCAGGTCTGTCTGAACAACAACTGCGCCCCTCCCCACGCCCCGGCGCCAAATGTTTTATGTATGAAACGGAACTGACACTTTGCTGCAAACTAATATATGTATTCACCTCTATTCACACACAATGAGGCATATTTTCAGTTGTGATTGATTGTATTTTTTAGGCACTATATATAGGGCACAGGTCTGATCTACAACAGATCTACACTTAGAACGGACCCACCGCGGTGACGTTTTTAGTGGAGCTGTTCGTTTAATAGTTGATTTGGAAGAAAGCAAACATTCTGACAATAAACCAAATGAACACAGCAGTATGTGGAGTTAAACTGGATGGGCCCAATAACCTCTGAATAGTTCTACTAAAAGGCAACCGCGACTACATTTTTTTGTACAGTCCTATTTCTAATACCGTGGTGGCAGAAATGTTGCCATGCGTGGGCCGCCACTATAAAATCAACTTAGAGGAAACACTGGAAACGCTCTTCCTGCCATCCTGTTCGAAAGTCTCACTCTCTGGGCAGAAGATTATCATTTGTGCAAATGATGTAGTGTCAAAGACAACAATGAGATTGAATTTGCCAAGAGCTTTACTTTCAGATTGTGTCATTCTAGCTTGCCAGATTCACATTAAACACATTAATAATGACAAAATAAAAATCCAAGCCATCAATTTAATGCTGATGCTTGTTCAAAAAAAAAAAAAAAAATTTTTAAAAAAAAAAAAAAAAAAAAAAAAAAAAAAAAAAAAAAAAAAAAAAAAAAAAAAATTACTTGTTCAACCAATACAAAAAAAATTTTTAAACAAAAAAAAAAAAAAACCAAAAAAAAAAAGGGAAAAAAAAAAAAGAAGAAAAAAAAAAAAAAACCCCCATGCTGAATGTGTTCCCCTATATAAGGGGTAAAAAAATTTTAAAGAAAAAAAAAAAAATTTTTTTTTGGGGCCAGCGGCTGCAGTGAAGAATAAGAATAATCTTGATGGATATATTAGGGTGTCTCTGCTGCAGTGTCTTCACCTCTGTCTAATAGCTACACAGTTTAACCTCTCAAATTTACATTTTCAAAATATTCTTGCATGCACTGAGGCACTGCATTTACCAGACTTTTGCTACTTGTTTAGATACGTGAATGTGTTTACTTCACTAATGATCTGATCAACAGTTATTTATCATTCTTAGGAGTAATACTCACACTATGACTACTATAAGTGTGCATTTTTATTACATTTTCTTATTAATATATATATATTCTCCTGTCCCTCCTTTGTATTGTCTTTACTGCATGGACTGCTTTAATACCTTTTGCATCATCTGTACTTGATTGTTTGTGCTTGCTTGTTTGTGTGCCACTTGTTTCTATCTTTTTTGCTTAGGCCTGCTGTCATTATAGATTTAATGTAATTCATAATTCATTTTAATTTGTTAACCATTGTATTTTAGGATGCCTACTGTCAGCTGGCCGGGGACTACAGCTGTAGTCCTTTTACTCCTTTTACTGTACAGTGAATTAAGGGGGACTGTCCACGACATTATAAACTAATAAACTAAACTAAACTAAACTAAATATTTTACCAACAGACTAAATTATTCCCTTTGTTACAAAAACAGTGTGGGTGAATAACAAGCTACACACCCACATGACGTATTTACAGACAGGTTCTGCCTGTTCAGAGATCAGGGTGGTGGCTTTTCCTTATAAACCAAGTAATCATAGCACTGTTACTAGTAACTAAAGTACAAATTAAACACAATACTATATGTGGCACTGGTGCGCATGATATAGGCCTACTGAAGCAAGGTTTAACAGTGAATTATAGTCCAATACAAAAACTGGCTAGGTGCATTGAACAAATTAATGATTGGATGTGCCACAACTTTCTTAAATTGAATGAAGGAAAAACTGAGGTGATCATTTTTGGAGCAAAAGAGGAACGACTAAGAACCAGCGCCCAGCTTCAAACTATAATGTTAAAAACAACAGACAAAACCAGAAATCTCGGTGTAATCATGGACTCTGATCTGAATTTGAACAGTCACGTTAAGACGATAACAAAGTCAGCCTTTTACCACCTTAAAAATATATCAAGGGTAAAAGGACTAATATGTCAACAGGATTTGGAAAAGCTCGTCCACACCTTTTATTTTCAGTAGACTAGACTACTGTAACGGTGTCCTTACAGGTCTTCCTAAAAAATCAGTCACACAGCTGCAGCTGATTCAGAATGCAGCTGCTTGAGTCCTCACTAACACAAGGAAAGCGGATCACATCACTCCAATTTTAAAGTCTCTACACTGGCTTCCTATGCCCCAAAGAATAGATTTTGAAATTCTTCTGCTGGTTTATAAGTCACTAAATGGTTTAGGGCCAAATTACCTTTCAGATCTACTTGTGAACTGAACCGCAGAGGCCTCTAAGATCATCAGGGACAGGTTTGCTTGCCATCCCCAGAATCAGAACAAAAAAGGGGGAAGCAGCGTTCAGTTTCTATGCACCACGTATCTGGAACAAACTTCCGGTAAACTGTAGATCGGCACCCACGCTCAGCTCTTTTAAATCAAGGCCTTTTTGATACTGCCTATGTTTAATTCTTTGCACTTCACTGTATTGGGAATTTTATTCTTTTATTTCTGTATTTAATCTATTTTTAATTAACTGTTTCAATTTTGTATGAATTGTTTTAATTTTGTATTAACTATTTTTAATATTGTATTAATTTTTATTAATTTCTAACTGTGTTTTAATGTTTTAAGTAAAGCACATTGAGTTGCACCGCTGCTGAAATGTGCTATACAAATAAAATTGCCTTGCCTTGCCTTGCCTTGAATTTTCTAAACCTACTAAATTTAGGCTAATTGAAATATATAGGCCTTTATCTACAGTAATTGTGAAATTGAATCTACTGAATGATGTTGAACTTAGGCTAAACATTTAAAATCTTTTATTCTTATTTTAGGGTCTATGTGGTTTAATTTGTTTTGCAGTTTTTAAAACTTGATGCATGTCTTTTGAGAAAATCAAAACCTGGAGACAAAGGTGATTTTTCTCTTGTACCTGTATTAACTGATTCCCGAACTCAGTATGCTAGTTATACAATATGAGGGCTCTTTTCTTCCTTTTTTTTAATTAAAAATATTACTCACTGAATGGAATGAGTGTCGTTCATCTGTGTAACTGGATACAATTTCAGAATCAGGTATTTCTTACAAAATCAAAATGATAACGGCCATCTATTTGCATCCACAAGCACAACAAAGAAAGTTATTTACTGGTTAAACAGTTATAGAAACCATTATAAGAATATTAGCTACCCTTTTACCAGCAGAGTGCGCCAAAAGAAGCTACAAGCGCTCGCGAGAAAACACAAATCTCACCACCTAGGTCGGTCTCTTTAATTCTCGCGGTATTTCTTCCTTCCTCCTCTTTCACTCCCTGTAGCCAACATGGCAGTCGGCAAGAATAAGAGGCTGACCAAAGGCGGCAAAAAAGGTGCCAAAAAGAAGATGTAAGTAGCAAATTCTCACAGTGTTACACAAAATAGACTTGTTCCTTTACACTGGGGTCGCTTTGGTGTAAGAAATGTGAAGGATGAAGCTGATTTTAAGTAGATGCCACAGGGCCAGTGCTAAGTCTCGTCACCGGCCTCTATGGCGCTGGATGGAGTTGTAACATGCTGTGTCCCTTTTACTCTGCGCTTTAGTATTTTGTCATTAATATGGTTTATGTATATTTCCTCTAAGGGACTTTGTTTAAGAATTCACACGTAGCACTTTGTCCGCAGAGTTATCGCCGTTAACGTCATTTGCTAAAGGCGTTAAGTTACTAACGTTACATGTTAGCATGGATTTAGCCAAGCTTAACGTTAGCTACCTATCAACATGGCAGCCTGACGCTACAATTAAATTCCTGATCAGAATAATGGTGCATGTGTCTGAATCGTATAGCTAAGTTGTTTGGGGAATTGCTGACCCTGTTGAATTTATCAAATGGAAGTTAACCGTCAATGGTGCCTTGCTAACCCGAGCAGTGTCCTTTACAGTGCGTGCTTAGCCGCGTTGCTAACAGTGAGTCTGCTCTCAAGCTCATTGTAACGTTTTAACCGTGATTTCTGCTCAAGTTAACTCTGAATGCTTGTCTCTCTCTCTCCCATGCAGTGTGGACCCTTTTTCCAAGAAGGACTGGTATGATGTCAAGGCACCAGCCATGTTCAACATCCGCAATCTTGGCAAGACCTTGGTCACCAGGACTCAGGGAACCAGTAAGACTTTATTGTGTAAATTAAGTGTCTGTGCAGTAATTTCGCTGTCTTCCATACATTACACTGTCACTGACACAAGCACCATGCTTAAACCATGTCAGTGACAGAATTAGACTAACCGTAACAAAAGAGTCAAACTTGAAATCGTGCTGTAAATGTCGAGTTACTATGGCTCAATTGATTCCAGAGATGTTCATTACATGCATGTGCTTGTTTTCTAACTTGTACATTTTATTCACGCCCACTTAGGAATTGCCTCTGATGGTCTTAAGGGACGTGTGTTCGAGGTGAGCCTCGCTGACCTGCAGAACGACGAGGTGGCCTTCCGCAAGTTCAAACTCATCACTGAGGATGTTCAGGGCAAGAACTGCCTCACCAACTTCCACGGCATGGACCTGACCCGCGACAAGATGTGCTCCATGGTCAAGAAATGGCAGGTAATGGATCATGTTTATGAATACTACTCCATGTCCTTCTAAAAATGACACTGTAGCCATTGATGAGACCAAATGAATATCTGTTTGACCCACATTAGTTCTGAAAGTTGAGATTCAATACCTAGCCATGTTTACAGGTTGATCATTTCCACAATAAATGTGCCTTGAATTAAAAATGAGGAATGACTACACCTACAACATAAGCTGATCCTAGAAGCAGTGGTAGTGTTTGTTGGGTTGTAACTGGAGGGTCAGTTGTCGGATATCTTTGGATAGGTCTACTTCTGTGCTTGATCAACTACTCCAGTGGTAACTTATCTAGAGAAGGACCTGGATGGGTGATTTAAGGTTGTCTAGAGAAAAGCAGGTCACCCTGACGGGGTTTAAGGGACAATAATATTCTGCTCGCTCTGCATTAACCCGCCTATTACACGGCTACTCACTAAAGAAATCAATAATGTGACTCTATTGGTTTAAAATGATTGCGTTCATAGAAAGAATGTTCAATCATAATCAAGTATTCAACAAAGCTGTGTAATAAGTGATTGCTGTATACTTTTTATTTTTGGGGGGGGGGGAATGTTTTTTTTATTTATTTTTTTAAATCTTAAACCCCTTGGGATAGTTGGCCAAACCACACATTAGGGTTCTAATCCTGAAAACTAGCTAGACGTTTTGGTGGATATTAAACTTTAAAGCAATCAGGTTTGGAAGAACAGCTTGGTTACTGGAATAGATACATAGTTTTGGTTGCAAAACTTTCATTTTGCCCTTTAAATATGGAGCAATGGTCATATATTATTCGTCCTGTAGTACCTTCACATTGTGCTTTCTAAAACTCATTTGATTTACAAGGCGTTGAATGATGCATGTCACCAAGCAGGGCACAATGTGAACCTTTTAAAGTGGTTGCTGCCTTGGCAACCAGGCATCAGCTTTTGGTTGCAGAAGTTAACAGTACAGTTGCCATGTTTTAAACTGCCTATATTTGGAGCAATTACTTATGTAACTATAACATATTTTAAGAATTAAACAATGATGAGAATGGCTTGCAATATAATTTCTCATCCCTCTCAAATAGGGGTGCAACGGATCACAAAACAAATGGATCAGATACATTTTTGGAACCGCACCAAAAAGGGGGCAATTTAAATGATTATTAAACATGTAATTACAATAACTATTACTTCTTTCACCAGTAAATTGCTGTTAAAGGAAACCGATGAGAAAAGGGTATTTTATAATAACTTTAAATGCACCACAAGGTTTACCAGTTAAGTAAACGAAACCTTTATTCACGTCATCAGTGACCAGTGCTAGTTTGTCTTTTAGCTCCTAGCTTTAGCGGCAGGCGGTTGTACGTCCCGCTGTTGGAATCCTCTATAGTGAAATACAGTCACACTTTTACACCGTTTAACTGTCGGCATTTTAACAGTGTTGAATCCAGTTACTACTGTAGCTAATGGTAGGCTAACGTTACCTTCTGCCAAGTGTAATGTGTTAGGGTTTACTAGCGTGACATGCAGCGGTGCTTCTGTTGCCTCTAACGTCTTTTTCGGAACATCAGAGAGCAGCGCAGACATTTAAGTGGCACCCTAAGTCACCAAAATCGGCGTTGCTATTCCGTCCGATAGATACCGGGCACTGGTGCCATATTGTACGTAATTTTATATTTGTGTGTATAACTTTACGGAGACAACTAATTAAATATTGACTTTTGAAATAAGTTTTTTTCCAGTTTTGATTTGTCTTTATATATTTCAAAAAATATTAAGCAGGTGGTTGCCAACGGGGGAACCCAAAGGCCACGAAATAATTGCCAATTGACTCAATCTGGTCGCCAAGGGCAACCGCTACTGTCAAGCCCTGCCAAGTGAACAAAACGGCTGGTAGCTATAGTGGTTGTGAAAATGTACCTTGTTTGAAGAAGAAAAAGCAGGCTGAGGGAAGCGGAGCATTGTAAAGGTCTTAGCATGCTATATGGTGAACGTCCCAAATTGAAGGTGACAAGTTGAGACTGTTGGGGTGGAATCTGCCCTATGAAGTCTAACAAGGATTGATTTGTTCTTTCCACTCAGACCATGATTGAAGCCCATGTTGATGTGAAGACCACCGATGGCTACCTTCTGCGTCTGTTCTGTGTGGGTTTCACAAAGAAGCGCACCAACCAGATCAGAAAGACCTCCTACGCCCAGCACCAGCAGGTCCGTCAGATCCGCAAGAAGATGATGGAAATCATGACCCGTGAGGTTCAGACCAACGACCTGAAGGAAGTTGTCAACAAGCTGTAAGTCATGTACTGTTTCTCCTGTCTCTGAACATTTTGCTCAATGTATTTTTTTTTATTTTTTTTTTTAAACAAGTCTTGGCAGACTACTTGTGGCAGGTTCTCTAAAATATGTTGCATGTTCAAGATAAGCCTGTTACTGGTGGCTTAATAATGGCAAACATCTTACATTTTCGAGTTACATATAACTTAATGGCAATTGCTCAGTGCGTCCTGGAATTGTAGAGAATAATTTTCTAGTCATGGAAAACACCTGTAAAATTGATTTAAACAAACAACCTGATACCCTGGAAATCAAAATTTTGTTTTCAAACTCAACTGCTGGTAGAATAAGCTGTGTGGTATGACACTTTAAAAGCGGGTTTACCAGAAGTGTAAAACACTCCATTTCTAATTTCAAGTCAATGTCAGTCTAGTGTCTGTTCACACCAGAAGTGGAGCGCAACAGACTTGCAGTCAATTTTTTAGGAGCCCAGTGGAAATAAGCCGTTAGCTGATGGGTTTTCATTTGGATTTGGTGGTGCAACTAGCTTACTGAAATTGGGTTAATGGGCCTACTATGTGACTGTCTGATACACTAGGAAGTGTGAAGAGAGAGAATAGTGGTGGCCAGCAAACCTCCAAGTCTTTTAATGGCACTGGAGTGTCTTGCTAATGTTTGATTAAAAACGGATCTATATACTTATTTGAGCCCTTAGTCTAATGTCAGCTAGCCGGTAGCACAAGTTCAAATGAGTTCAGCCGTCCCAGAGCTGTCAAAGCATAATTGAGTCCTGAGCCCTACAAAAGTTAACACCTTGAATATTTCAATTGTTTATTTTTACTATATTGCTATATTCTCTTACTTAAGACTGGACATGTGTGTAACTTGGATAGGTGTAGGTGTTTTTAAAAGGAGGCCAGACATGTTCAGTTATCAGGGATGGGTGTAGCCCTCAACTGTAATGAACCTGCATTTAAAAAAATGGGTTAAACATAAATGTGTCAATACTAGGCCTACTGGTAAATAAAGTTTTTGGAGCTAGTGCTTTTCAAACTCCGGGAGAAAAATAATCTTAGGGGGAACCCTGTTCTCATCTTGTCAACATACGGACATTTGTTTTTTGAATGTAACAAAAGGCATGTAGTTTAAGTTTCCTGGTATCCAGTTAAATATGCCAGTTTATGTAGAGTGGTGTAGAAAATGGTTTGGGACTTGTGAATAACCTTTGCATTGTGTTGTGTTTCAGGATCCCTGACAGCGTTGGTAAGGACATTGAGAAGGCCTGCCAGTCCATCTACCCTCTACACGACGTCTACGTTCGCAAAGTCAAGATGCTGAAGAAGCCCAAGTTTGAGTGTAAGTGATATACAGCTATAACCCTGGCTGTGCATTTTAATATTCCACTACCTGTGGGAACACATGATGACAAACTGTTTCGGTCCCAGATGATCGCCTGATTACAACCCATTGAGATCACCTGACGTTCCCATACAAGAAAAACATACTGTTTTCATTGTGTGGAAGGGAGAAGCAGGTTTTCAATAGTTAGACTGGTTTCCAGACTAATTGGGTCAAGTGTAAAATCTTGAATGGGTTTGAGGCGTGATGGATGAAATCATTCCAGCATCATTGCAGTTTTCACTTGAAACGACCAGTTGCTTAAATATGTCAGTGTTCTCTTAAGCTTTTAGTTAAACCCCGTTTGTTCTGTTGCAGTGGGCAAACTGATGGAGCTCCACGGTGAGGGCGGTGCCAGCAGTACTGCAAAGGCAACCGGTGATGACACTGGAGCCAAGGTGGAGAGGGCTGATGGATACGAGCCCCCCATCCAGGAGACCGTCTAAACCACCCTGACAGATTTAATAAAAAATGTAAATGACCAACATACACTCCTGTTCTTGTTTCTGTGCATATAGTAATACAGGGTGTAAAAGTATTAAAAGGTAGGAAATCAAATTAGTAAAAGTTAAGGCCATTAAAAGGTATTACTCTCCATTTTACGAGGTATTAATTTTATTTTTTGGCAAACTGAGTTGTCATTTGTTTTCTGTATTTAAGTTGATCTTGTAAAGTTTGTGTGATATATCATATCCTGCATCGGGGAATAGCATCTTAGCCTGACAATGCTTTGATTTGATGACCTACTTTGTCCGATCAAGCCTTTCATTCACCATAAAAGAACTCCTAACCCAGTGAGTTTCCAAGAGACTTGCAGTCACTCAGTCCTGGCATGTGGTTGTCCCATAGACGGTATATAAGAGTTGTTGGACCTCATCCATGCTCCCAGTTTCTGCTTTGTCATGCGCTGCTGAAAGTGGTGTCCTCTGCTCTCGCACTCAAAATCCTGGCGCGCCAGCGAGATCGACATCACATTGGCGTGTAACACTGCCCTTAACAATGGCGTGTTGGTTTTAAAAAATGAAGGTATTGAATTTACCTCCAGGATTTCTGTGTATATACCGTAATAGAACTAAGTACGTTTTGTGCACATGTACAGGAGGTAGAAACGATGGGAATCTGTACAAGCACTGAAATCAAATACCCTGAAAATACACTAAAGCTTATTTAATTTGAAACTAGTCTCCCAAATTGTATTTGACCTGTATTTTAATATTTTGTGCACCCATATCAGGCCAGCATATGTACAGTCTATGCCAATTCTGTATTTAGTGATTTGGGAGTATAAGCATACATTTTTCCTTTTTATAAGTTTACATTTGACCAATCCAGGGGGTGCTTCCAGGATGTAATTATCTTTCTGCAAAAATAAGTAATGTTTGAAGCCATGCAATACTCGATAGGTCTTCGGAGTTAGTAATCCTAATCTGATAGCAATGTTTATTCCCCTCCCCTGATCTTTATTTGAAAGGAAATACAGGAAAGTCTTCAGAGATTAATTTGTGTGTAGTGTAATGGAGATACTATAACTTCAGTGAACTGGCAAACTATTACGGGAGGGAAATGATAAACCACTAGGTGGCGCAAATACACAGTTGCTGAAGAATCCAAAACAATATTGGCATTTAAATGAATATCCAGCATCACTCATTTATTTATAATCTTCATACATTTGGTAAACATTTTTAAATTACAAAACCAGATACATTTTTACTACTTTGAGTTGAAAAAGTAGTGCAGTCCAGTTAACTGCTGAAAACCTCATTTTAGTTCTGGTGATCCAACTTTTTTTGTTGTTGTACTGAAAGCCACATGGCATTATTGCAGTACTTTCACATAGTTTTTAGGGACCATGGCCCGTTTCCCTCTCAAGTCACCAAGGAACCATTCATCATCAACAGACTCCAGATCGGTTATAATATCCCCGACCTGAGAAAGAAGAGGGGATGAGAGGTTATCCGAATAGCAGTGCTTTCTATAGGTAATATTGATCTCTGAATTTTTGCCATTTATTCATTTTAAAAACAAATCCCTATACCTGTAGAGAGAGCTCCTCCTCGCAGTCTGAAGTGAAGTTGTACAGAGCCCTGCCTCTAACAGGAGCAGCAGCCCGAATCGGCAGCCTATCACACGACAGCTGGCCTGTTGAAGACATATAGTGGGTTAACGAACGCCCCATTTGTGCCCATGGCAGATTAATCCATAAGTCAATGGACAGAAAATCGTTAAATACCATACACGTAATAGTGGATGTTTGGTGCTTTTCCGCGACCTATGAAATAAACACTGACTATCTTGGTCAGGCCAAACAACTAACTTGAGTCACCTTCGGCTTTACTGGTAGTAAAATTGTGAGAGGCTCTTTTATAGACCAAACAATTAATTGGCAGATTAATAGATCATAACAAAAAAACAAATTGGTTGCAGCCGAAATGCTAGTGACAGTGCTACAGTACAACTTTAATGTGGGGACCTTTTTTGCATTAAAATATTTGAAGAATGTGTCACAAAGTAATTTACCATCGCATTTGTAATGAGTAATTTCACACCTTTTGTCCCTATAAGACCGTCTTACTGATGCTCGTTCTAAATATTTCTCATTATTGACTCCATAATGACGAGTTCAATGATGGCAGACAGTTCAGAAGAGATAAAGAATGAAGTGAAGGGCAGTCGTTTGGTCACATCAACAACAAACCGATGCCGTGAGAACTTCATACCCTTGGTGCTCTCAACAAACGCCCTGGGGAACATGCCCTCTCTGCCGTTGAGCTGGCCGCAGCTCCACTCGGCGTCCAAATGCTGGCTGATCAGGATACAGTCGCCCCGTTGAAACGACAGGTCGTCGTCTGAATTCCCCGCATAGTCGTACTGAGCCACCACCCACTCCACACCGGACTGCGACACCTACAGAGTGAGCAGAACAAGAGAAGATGTACAATATTGGGCTGGAACAAACCTTCATCTCAGATTATTATTTTTTTTTTTCTCAAAACATGTTGGGTGTGTTGCTAAACCAACATCATCCTTATTGAGGTTTCCATTTATATAAATATTGTTTACCGGAGCAGGTTTGGCAACTTCAGGGTGTGTACTCGGAGAAGTAACCATGCCTGTGAGAGAAATGCCATACAGGTGACTCAAAATAAAATGAATATGCCATCCAATCAGAGAAGAAAATAAAAATGTGTGGGCACAGTTTGAGGAAGTTGCTGATGTATTACTGAAATAATGCAGTGCCTCCTGCATTTTCTTCTGTGGTTTTGTGACCTGGTGGGGAGTTTACATTTTATAGTGTATTACTTTATATATTTAGAGTATGTAATACTGTATAGGTGTATATATTTAATTGTGGGGACTTGTAGGCCAACCTAATTAATCTACAAATCCAGTATTTATAAGATTCAGTATTTCTCTACCAGAAAGTAATTCAAAAGGCCCTAATTCAAACAGCTTTTCACACAGGCAAATAAAACTGTAATGTTCTTTCCTAGTCATTTTCTAGGAGGGCTCCTGGAAATAACCATATAATGTGGTACTAACTATAGGGAAAATAGAGACAAAGTTCTGCCACAGTTATTATAGTTGAAGTTTAGTATGTTGCATTTAGTTTATGAGTACTTAATAATAATAATAATAAAAAAATAGAAAAAGGACAGTCCTCAAACACCTGCAGAAATTATAATTCAACAGCTAACTGAATGGGTTAACTTGCATGAGTATGCTGAGACCTTTTGTAAACAGGCATTTAATGAAATAGAAACACAAGCCTGAATTCCTGACATGCCAGAGAGGGAAATGCAAGCCAACAGAAAGCAAAAGGCCGTTCACATTCCCATTTTAAGACACAGATTGATAGATAGATAGATAGATAGATAGATAGATAGATAGATAGATAGATAGATAGATAGATAGATAGATAGATAGATAGATAGATAGATAGATAGATAGATAATATCATTTAAACTAACTCTTGGTGGCCAAATCAACACAGTGAAAAAGACTGAATGAATTTAGTCTTGGTGCTTACCAGGCATTGGTACGCTGATGGACCGTCTTTTCTGCTGACTTGGGGGTGAAGGCAGATCTTCAATGACATCTACAAAGTTAAGAGGGAAGATACCAGTCGAGGCGCCGAGCTGTCCCCGAGCCCAGTCCTGTCCAACTAACGCCTTGAGCTGGATCACATCCCCCTCAGAGAACGACAGCTCGTCGCTGTTCTCCGCCTCAAAGTCGAACCTCGCTACACATCTCGGACCACTTTAAAAAAGGAGGAAACAACATTTCAGACTTCAAGTTAGTTCATCAGGGTAGTTTGTAAAGGCAAAAAGTTAGTGACGTAAAAACAGTACCTAGCTGTTGCAGGGGGTGGCCTCGCTTTCCGTTCAGGGACGGGTTTGGGTGAATTTGACTAATTGGAGAAATGACAATCAAAATCCTTTAAATCAGGGAATCATTAACCATATTAAAACGTCATCAAAAGGGGTAAGCAATGCATTGCAAGAATGGATTTCAATGGTTGAAACTCACCAGGACTTTGACATAACTGATGGGAAAGAAACCAGTAGATCCCCTACAAGTGCCTGTGTACCACTCGCTGTCCAACTGCTCCACCATGGTCACAACATCTCCTGCTCGCAGAGCCAGCTCTCCTGGACCCGCTGTGTGTTTGCAGAAAATTATTTGGTATTTTGGGAAAAGAATGATTAGCTTTTTTTTGCCAATCTGTGCATTATGGATCTGGAGGGGAGGGTAATTATGTTCCCAGAGTCCTATGTTCCCCGGCCCAATATCCTCTTAATAGGACACATTGAGCAGACCTTTCAAAGGGTATTTATGTTCTCAGCAATTCCGAGTCAAATGTTAAATGCATGTTTCCCTGGGTCAATATGTTGAAGTCACACACCTACAGCTTATAGCCAGCTGATGTTATACTCCTTGAAACCTACGCCCTCAAATATGTGGGAAAGACCGTTTACTTGACTTTAGACATTGATATCTTACTTCAAATGCAGTTTTAACGGACCTTAAACCTACATTGTGTAATTTGTTTAGTTTATTCTTAGCAAAAAACCCTCACAAATATGTACTCATTCATGTGCAATTACTTCCACCAACTAATCAAAGTATTCTCGTAAGTAGGGTTGGGCATCGTTTGGATTTTAACAATTCTGATTCCAGTTGCGATTCTTCCTTTCGATTCCGGTTCTTATCGATTCTCGATTCCGATTCTTTGATGGGTGAAGTTGATACGGGTCATATGCTTATTTCACAATTAAGAGGAAAGTTTTATTTTGATTCAGTGGTGGTTTGCAGTTTTACAGGGCTTTTTCAACGTAAAATAAAGTCACACTAGAGCGCCGCTTACTGTGCTCCAAGGCTGCAACCCAACAAGCGCACAAGAATCATTCAGAATACATAGGAGCGACTCGCTCGAATGACGGCAGCCATGTAGTGCCTCCATCTTTAAAATACATTAGCCAAAGAGGGACATACCTCCGCATTTCGCCCTCTTACACATTGGCCCGTGACGAAGGGGGAGATTACTCGCCAGGGAAGCGAAAAAGAGAATTAAAACGACAACACGACAGGCAAAGCAACACGACCAAAGTTAATATTGGAGTGGCTAGAAGAGCTGCGTGTAAACGATGGACAGAGCTAATTTCGGGTTCGGCCACCGTAGGAGGAAGGGCTAGAAAGTAATATTCAGTTGGTTGTCATATACAATTTCACCGCTAGATGGGAGAAATTCTTACACAATGTAGCTTTAACAATTCAAACTGCAATTGAAACGTCAATATCACTTTGTTCTTTAGCAATTTGAACTGCAAAGCTAGCTTTTACCAAACTCTTACAATGTTAGTTTATATCAAGAGACATGGGACCCTGGGAACATAGGCATGACCCGATCTGGAGTCAGGAGGCGGGTAGCCTAGCCTAGCATAGAGACGGGAAGCAGGGAGAAACAGCTAGCCTGGCTCTCTCTAAATTGCATCACAAATCTTTCTCCTTAAGTTTCTGTTTGTGTATTAATAAACACATGAGATAATCATACTACAGGTTAATTAGTGAGCTTTAAAAGTGTTTTTCTTTGCACAACTGCTTTTGGTCTTTCTGCTAAATTAAGCTAATCTCCTCCTAGCTCCAGCATAAGGCACCGAGACAAAGCTAGCCTGGCTCTCTCCAAAGTTTAAACATACTCCTTCCCAAACCTTAAAAGCTAACTAATTAGCACACCTAAAAAGCTAGATACAATTGGTTTAATTATGCTAAGATAAGCTACTTGTCTCCCGGGCAAGACTCTAGCTCCGACCATAAATACATTATACATTGACATGAGAGTTGTATCAATCTTCTCATGTTACTCGAATAAGAGTATTTTCCAAATTATCACACCATTTTTTCCATATATTATCTCATTTTAGTGTTATTGTCTAATCTCAGTAAGTATTAGCAGCTGTTTGGTTTAAAAAAAAAAAAAAAACAATGATGTGTCACCTGGATTGAAGTCATGTATAGCCTGCACCTTAAGCTCAGAACTAGCTCCACCAGCTGGACTGGCACCCTATAATAACAGAACAAAGACACTTAGGGTTAATGTATCATAGCCTACTGGGCAAGATAGTCTCATGTATCAGTGACATGTATTTATTCATAAATGGAGAACTAGTTACCTGTGCCTTGGACATGTGTGAGACGGAGGAAAGAGGATTGATGACCATCATGCGAGACTTGTGGACTCTGCCTCTGGCTTCTCCAACTTGACACTCAAACGTATTGTTGTCAATCTCCTCTAGCAGCAGAAGCACTTCATTTTTCTATTGAAAAAGGCCAGAAAGGTATTCAATGTTACTAAATCAACCCTATGGATCATCCAGCCATTTCAGAGGGATTGCACTTGTATTTGAAAGGCAATTTGTAAGCCAGTTATAGTAGTTTAGACACCTGAAATGACAGTTCTCCTGTATTACTCCCATTGTAGTTAGAGGAAGCAATCCCGTGAGGAATTTGAAGCTGTTGAAAGAAAGCAAAAAATTAAACAAGATGTTTATCAAGTGGTATTTGAAACACTATTACGAAGTTGTTCAGTGGGATCTCTCTCACCGTATACTGGTTGTAAAGACGGTGGCCTGGGTTGGGCCTTGGAGGTAAGACTGGTCCTTTCCTGTGGGGCTTCTGTGCCTGGGGTTTAGGTGAAGCTTCCAACGATACTGAATGGGATCGACCCGTGCCATGAATGCTAGGTGGGGGAGGTCTTCTTGGGCTTATTTTGCCTGACGGTGGGCGAGGTGGAAGGGACATCTGTCTCCTGAAGTTCAACACCATCGTCAAGTTGAGTAGCATCTTTGCAAACACGTGACATTGTTTTATATTTAAAATTCTACTGCTAGAATTCTTTCCCTTTACTCACCGAGGTGGTAGTGATGGCTCTGGCCCAAACTGGAAAGAGTCCTGCAGAAGAATCCAATCGTGCATTTTTATTTCCACTAAAAACAAACTCACAGCCTACAGCAATGGAAACCATAGAAACCGGGCTACAACACATACTGTACGTAGCATTCAGCCAAAGCCAGCTCCATCTCAAAAGCAGGCGATGTGTTTGAGGGACTACAATAGTTTCTTTGTTTGTGAGGCAGGTAAGCTACACAGCAGACAGACTAAATGAACCTGATTGAGAAAGACTTTATGGGCTCAAAATGCACCATGTCAAAGTTTATGAATAGATATACCAATAATAATAATAATAATAATAATAATAATAATAATAATAATAATAATAATAATAATAATAATACAAAACCTTTTAATTAGACAATTTGTTGTGTGACAAGAATAACCATTTTGTGGAAACCTTGCACTCTTCTGAGATGCTTAGAGGTAGCGCTTGCTGAGTTTATACAGTAGGTTTCTGATTGCTCAGTGGGATGCAAATCTTACCTGGCGGGAGAGGGGGGGCGTCTGTCTGGGCTTCACCGAGGTGTTTAGGGAGCCTATGGGTTTCTGAGCTGGGAGCGGAGGGGGACTGTCTTGAAAAGGATCTGACACTGAGAAGAGAACTGTCTTTACAAAATCATACTGAAAAATTGTGCTCCATTTGTTTTAAAAATAGAAACAAATAGTATGTAACATATCAACAAACTACTAAATACAGTGTTTTGATAGCATAAAAAAGCACTGTATCCATGGCAATACCAAAATGCACACATCAAATTTAACAGTTATCAAATTTTTTCATACAATCACATAATTTACTGCACATGAGAGGCACTCACATGAACCAGTTTTGCTGGGGACCCTGATGGTGGTTGGTCTCCGTGTTATTCTACAGGCGACAAGGTCTCCATTGCTGTCCACGTTATGCTGAGGCTTGCTCGGGATGTGACCTGAACAAAGACACACACTTAACTGTATAGCTGTGTATTTATGTGTGGATGCACAGGAGCCGTACAATGTTAACACAGACAAAAACATTTTAGTCCGTCATTTGATCGATACATCAAGCGATTTAAAATGATTTGATCATTTTGTTGAATCGATCAGGCATTAAAAAGGAATAGTTTGAAATGCGCTTTTTCACATTCTTGCAAAGAGGTGAGAAGATCTAATGTTATGGAATCAAATAAGGGTTAATAGTGTTTCGAGCTTGTGAACATTTTGTGCGCACGGATACAATTTGCACGTGTGAATTGTTTTGCAGCTACAGGAAAAATGTTACATTAATCAATAGGTTAATATCCAATTGAATGAAATGATTCAGTAGTGTGCATTCCTATGGTGAAGTATTTCGTCTTACACAATATACAACTTATAAAAAATGCTACTCACTGAATGGACTCTCTGCATGCTCATTGTTTGTGAACACGGAGACTGAGTTGTGGTTGTTTATATTAAGGTTGGGTTTCAGAGGTTCCTTAAAAGTCTTCCCTGGAGGTGTAGGGGGAACTGGTGGAGCGTCCTCTTCAAAGACGCTGTTGGGTCTGGTCAATACAGAAGGACGTGGTCTGTTCAGGATGGCCGTCTTGTTGAGTAACGTCTTCAGTTCCTCTTGTACAGATAGCTCAGCGGGTTTCTTCGGGGGCTGAGGTCTGGGGGCCGTTGTAGGGCTTGGTGGGACGTTTGTGGTTGATACGTTTTGATAGTCATCATCTACACTGTGGTTTAACTGAGGTCTAAGAGCTACAGAAGGTTTCGCAGCAACTGGGGGTTTGATGGACGCCTTCCTAATTAGAGGTTTTGGTTTGGCTGGTTCAACCGCGTTTCCCTCCTCGGTGTTAGTCTGGGTCTCAAAGGCCTGGATCCGGGCCAGGATATTGCGTTGACTGTGGTTGGGGTTCATCTCGTCACCAGCATCCTCACCTTGTAAGGCCTTGTCTGAATGGTCAACGATGTCGCCGTTCTCACACTCGTTATCTGCACTAAAGACCTCCAATAACTCCTTTAAATACTCATTCGAGGAGAACACTTC
Source organism: Perca fluviatilis (assembly GCF_010015445.1). Taxonomy (NCBI): domain Eukaryota; kingdom Metazoa; phylum Chordata; class Actinopteri; order Perciformes; family Percidae; genus Perca; species Perca fluviatilis. The sequence goes on from NC_053112.1 coordinate 32,801,457, forward strand.
TGGATCAGAGCAAATGCTGTCACAATCTTCACTGAGCTTGACCAAAGTCTGAACTTTGACCTCTTCTGCGATCGTCTGCTTTCGGGATTTTGTACGAGGAAGCGGAACGGGGCGCTGACCGTGTTCCGAGTCTGGGGAAGAGCGAGTGGTTTCAGCAGTGGCAGTGAGACGTTGTGTAGGAATATCCCAGTGCACAGTGACAGATCTGCTGCAGGTGGGAGGGGAATCCGCTCGGTTGGTTTGCTTTACATCTGGCTTGGGGTCACTTTGGTCCTCAGTGTTTGTGGATCCTGCAGTTTTTGTTCCAACCTTCTCGTCAGCGGGTGCAACAGCTTTAGCGACTGGTTCTCTGTCCACTGGTTTCGGCAGTGATGGCCTTGGTGGTTTTTGTGGCTTTTTACCTGGAAGGAAATGTAAACATCATGAAAGAGTCATCATGTATAGAGTAGAAATGAGTCTCTCATTGCCAGACCTTCCTCCACCGGGCTGCAGAGGAAGGTCTGGCTAGTCCACACAGCATTCCGGGATGGGAGAAAAACATGCTCTGGTTTATTGGCATGTCTTTAAACCCATCACAATCGTCTTGGACGGTGCTAAGCGCCGTACAGAGCAACGGCGCCTCTGCAAAATAGCCTCAGGAAGGAACTTGTTTTGGTGGAACGTGTACGTTCAAATGGTTGTTTTAGTCGTGCAACAGAAAACTCAGATTGGACAGATAGTCTAGCTAGCTGTCTGGATTTACCCTGCAGAGATCTGAGAAAAGGTTAACCATAGTCCTCATAAATCGGCCGGAGTTTAAAATGCCAACACAAAGGAAGCCCAAGGCAACGGATATCCGGCCTAAATGAGTAAAATCCCAGAAGCGGAACGTTGTGCATTTAGACTAAGTAGAAATAGACTGGAACTTAAAACTGGCAGTTTGGTACACATCACCGATGATTGTCGCATGCCTCACCTGCAGGTCTTTTCACTGCTGACTGTGGAGCAGCACTGCACTGTGGGACAGGGGTGGAGGTGTCGTTCCGAACAGGGTCGGTCTGCGTGGCACTAGTTGTGGTGCAGGTGGCCCGGCGGGGGGCTGCAGTGGGCTTGACAATGTGCTCTTCTTGGGTCTTCTCTTGAATCACCTGATCATAGGATGGTGGGGGCTAAGTCATGGAAAAGAGAGGTGTTCACACACACGCACGTTATTTTTGCAGTATTTCTGCTTATAGAACGTGTTGAGTGCGTTAGGATCATTTTGAGGTTATGTCCTCAAACCTTTTGCACCTCAGCATTTTAAGGTTTTATCAAATGAAGGCAGTTTACATCCTACAATTAAAAACATACACACGGTGTGTATTTTTTAGGACCTAAAATATTTAAATTCTACTACTTATGGCAAACAAATATCTCCACCAGAACTTTATTCCTGGCAGCATGGGGAAAGGCCTTGAAACATTATTTAGACCCTCATATTGGGAAAAAAAATACAAAATTTACATTTTGGTGTTTGCTCAAAATGTTCTGAGAGATGAACTTTGAAATTCTAGCTATACTGTAGCTCCTAGAACTCATGACTTGTACTTGCATTTTTGCGCTCAGTTTGTATTTAGTGTTTTTTTTTAATTCTTGGACAGCACAGAACCATTAGCCATAAAACACCTAATCTAGATACTGGCCCATCAGAAGAACCAAGCATTGATCACTGGTGGAAAAAACACTGCCAATCAGATGAGGTCTACCTGGGAAACAGCCTGGATGCCTGCAGACCAGCCCGACTGAGGAGGACGAGGGAAAGAGGTTCCTGACAACCAGTTCCTTCTGTCCAGAGGTTCTGCTGAGACGATGGTAATCTCTGGTCGCCTGAAATACAATCAACACATATCTATTTATGTACTAATTCAGAACACCAAAATACACATCCAAATGCATTTGATTTATTTCTCACAGATAACTTTAGATATTTGTTAGCCAAGCTAGTAAAGCACAGTGCCCTTTTTAGGGTTATATTTAAAGCAAGATGCAACAGATTAGATACCTACAGTCGCCTATTTCAATCCCCCATAAATGAGAAGCAAAATATCCTGTCCAGAAATAAACATCAACTATAAAGTTCTATACTCTGGATTTTTGTTTGCATTACCTTCTTTCTCTGGTGTGGTCACTCTGAGAGTTTGTTCTTGCTGAAGGAAGAAAGATCATATTAATTATGTGTCAGATTTCCTTGCTTTGACACATTTTTACATCTAAAAATAATCATATTTTACAGACATTTTTTTTATATTTACAGTATATATTTACAATTCTTATATTTATATATATTGTCACTTCTCTGGGGGGAAAATTGTGTTCATCCTAAAATAAAGTTACTAACAAACTAGTCTCACATTGCCAGACCTTCCTCCACAGCGCTGCAGAGGAGGGTCTGGCTAGTCCTCACAGCTTCCCGGGATTGGAGAAAAACGTGCTCTGGTTTATTGGCATTTCTGTAAACCAATCACAATCGTCATGGACAGCGCTAAGCACCGGGCAGAGCCACGGTGCCGCTGAAAAATAGCCTCGGGAAGGAAGTTGTTTTGGTGGAACGTGTACGTTCAAAGGTTGTTTTAGTCGTGCAACAGAAAACTCAGATTGGACAGATAGTCTAGCTAGCTGTCCCAATTTACACTGCAGAGATCTAAGGAGCAGTTAACCATAGTCCTCATAAATCCACCGGAGTTTAAAATTAAAACACAAAGAAAGCGAAGGAAACAGCCGTCCGGCTGAAAAGAGTGAAATCTGGTGGAATTTTCAGCGGCAATGGAGCAATCCCGGAAGTGACACGTCGTGGATATAGACTACTAATTAACTAACTAACTAACTAACTAACTAACTAACTAACTAACTAACAGTCAAGGAATTACCCTTTAAGTGATCTCAAAATGTCACTGAAGCTGAGTTGTGGTAGACTTACTTCGTTTGATAGCAGCTCGTATAGAAGACAGAGGCCCTTGGCTGAAAAGAGAGCAGAACAGAAAGCCCGTTTATCAGGTGTGGGGCCACACAGACGAGTGCGGGTTCATACCTTTGTGGTGACTCAATTGTTAAAAATGTCTTTACTCGCCCCGGGGATAAAGGGTTAAAAGTAACATCTAACTCTTAAATAAAAACTAGACAGAGGAAAATAATAATACATAGGATGATTAAAAAAAGCTAAGAGCTGTACAGAGGTGGGTAAAATAATAGAATAAAAAAGGAAAATAAAGTTAACTGGTAAATTATTAGAAAAATGCCTTTATAATTGAAATTTTAAAATGTCTACATTTGCATGATATATAATACAGTAAGGTACACTAAATAGCCCATTTTAGTTGGAGTATGACTGCAAAAGGGAAAAATCATTGCTCACTGACATGTAAACATACAGTAGAAGTGGCACATGTGAAGAAAAGCAGATGGAGTTAGAAAGAAAAAAGCAGTAAAAAAAAAACCCACAACAAATGAATAGATTAAACATTTTAAGGGTGCAAACAAATGAACAATATACATGATTGCTTAATGTATAAAGCTGCCAACGAAAGCTGTGTAACCAGTAACATAGCTCAAGCACGGCATTCGTCGTTCGGCTGGTCGTGACTGTTTTCCCAAGATGGCGCCTGCCTGTATATGTGAATGGTACTGTCTTTATAAACTGTCTGTACACTTACAAAGTTCTCAATGCTTTGGTTTACATGTAGGGACCCTCATTATGCTACCGTGGATGTGTGGTGCTATTTTGAGCCTTGTTAGTGGTATAGAAATAGCGATTTCTTTTTACTTTATCCATGCCCCGACAACTAGCTTTGCAACTAGCGGTTTGTGCTAAAACTGGTCACATTCGATTAACATGAAAACATATCCCAGAGAACGGTCAACTCAGTACACGTGTTATTAACCCTTAGGTTCATTTTGCGCCGGGTTTCTCCTTTAAAAAGTTTCACTTCTGTTTAACTATTTAACAAAGAACGGCTTATTCAAGGCTAACATATTTTAGGTTAAAGAAGGTTTATATCACAAAACATACTTCCAATATTGTAAAATGTGACAAATTTCAACGTCACATAAGAGAAGAATAACAATACTGCAAATGCTGTTCATTGTGCGCCATTGAAATCCACTTAACTTAAAACAAAAACATGGTCCACAGTGAAAGATACCACCTCCAGGCAAACACTATGGCTACACTTCTACACGAGCCCAACATGTCTGACTCGGTTTCATATCCTCTGGCTGTTTACCTCTCAATGGGAAAAGATTATTTACTAATCCTTAAATTACATCTCTCCCAAAGTGGATGCAGGCGCATCCTCAACACAAATCCTACTCATCAAGGACCGACTGCAAGAGGGTGATGTAAACCAGTGATTCTCAAAGTGGGGTCCAGGGACCCCCTGTGGCTCAGAGGTAGGGTTAGGGTTAGGGTTAGGCTAGAGTGGGTCAGCCCTCAACCACAACATTGGCGGTTCGATCCCATCCTCCGGCCACATGTCAAAGTGTCCCTGAGTAAGACACTGAACCCTATTTCACTACATTGTACAATTGTATGTGACAAATAATAGTTTCTTTCTTCTATAATTTTTTGAAAAAATATTTTAAATAGTTCACAGTTTACTTTTTAATCTAACAAATCTATAACTCTCAGAATCTGTTTAATACATATGTTTAGTACATATCTAATATCTTATCTAATACATTTCTCCGGAGTTCTTTCACATAACATAACTAAGACTACAGAAGTATAAAAAAGGGTTATGTCAAATTATTATTAATTGTTATTCTTGTATGGGTCCTTGGGTGAAAAACGATTGAGAACCTCTGATGTATACTACCTGGGGAAAAGACCAATAATGCTCGCCCTCGCCTCGATACTACATGGTTCATTTAATTGTTTAGCTGAGCTGTAAACACCAGGATCACTTCCAGAACACTTCCTGTGTGATCACTTCCTCTTTTAAATAGGTTCCCAGATCCCTATGGAGGTCTACAAGTGTCAGTAAGGAGAATATACTTAATACCTTAATGTCTGTTAACAACAACTAAAAGAATCAGCATCATATGTTTGTCCCCATGTGGACCTTCTGCTAGCCACTGATGATAGATCAGTGCATTGTTTTGGTCCATTCACAACCTCACCAGCATCAGCAGATCTGACTGTTAAAGGGATAGTGCCCAGCTCCCAGCAACAGAAAACAGTTTGGTGAAACTGTTCGTGAATCCACAACTTCTGACAGTGATGCAAAAAAAAGAAAAAGAAAAAAAGAAACCTTAGAAGGAAGAATTACATACCTTAAATGTAAAAGGTCTGGCTTGTTTCTTTCAGGATGATCTGTAAAGGAAAACAGAGGTGCAGGTTTTTAAAATGATGTGTAGCAACAAAGATAACATCCTGGCACTTCTCAACATTATTGTCATAAAGTAGTATGACCCTTCTGCAGTGGATAGAATCTTATATCACAGTATGTGTGATACGGATAAATATTGTGATATAGTAAATCTGACAGAAAATCTAATTGAGAAACTTTTAGGGGATAGAATAACCAGCTGGGAATGTCTATTTCGGTTTAATCCAGTGAATTAAATACCTGACGTATCAAAGCTGAGAGTCAGAACTTTAAAGCGAGTGGATGTAACACTGTGGCCACGAGAAACCACTACGATTCTGAATGCTGAAACATAGTGTGACAGTAGTACAGAAGACACAAAGTCAGCAAACTTAATCAGTAATGTCAGTTACACAACACTATTTCTTTATAGTTTGCTAAGATTATTACCATCATGAAATACCAGTCAAGTAAGGCTGTAGCAATGGTGGGGATTTGAGCACGGGTGCATTGGATTTCTCATTTGTAAGAGGAACGACGTGTCATTTCATCTTTCAAAAGTTACGTAGTCTCACTTTAAGTCATAGCCATCGTTTCGTTTCATTTTAATTACTACTTGCAGGCTGGACTTTATAAACTAGAAATACAAGAGCCAGAACCTAACCAGCAGGATTAGCAGTTATCTTGATGAACCAGTTAGTCTAAAGTAACACATTGACTTTTACAAAGAAGTGGTGATACCGAAACCATGAAGCCATGATGAGCAATGCTATACATTCCCTTATTTTTACATTTTATTAATTTTCATTTAATGTCTTCTATTACACAAAATACATTAGCTAGAGAGACAGAATGATCTGTACTATGTATGACTGTCAGACTACAACAACAAAACAATCAAACATTTAGCAATATATCTGAACGTAACTGCACTGAACGTCTTCATAAAAATGGAGGCAGCATGGTCAACATTCTGTTGGTTAAAAGGAAGGTCAGTATTAAAATGACAGATTTTTATTGTTCTGTTTAGTATTTAACTATGGTCCCTGGCTAAAATGAAATCAACTGGTACATTCCCACATGCTGCTTCAATACACTTGGTACAAAATGACAATACACATGAATTTCATGTGAAAGAACAACCAGCGGTAAAGAAGCAAAAAGTAGCATTCCCATCACAGTCCATTAGTTAACAGCTAGTCTAATGAGCAATATCAGTAATGCAAACAATCTTCTCTAATAAAAAGGTCATTTGTTCCTCATATTTGAGAGTAGACATCTTAAGAATATAGATATATTTAGTAAAAAACAAAGGCTGGAGTTGAAGTCAGCATTGTTGTTAATGTCTCTAGCCTGAAACCATGGCCTCGTTGATAGTCAAATCCACCTGTCACACCTGTGAATCTGTTAGTGCAACAGAGCTACTGCCTCAAGGCACACTTCACAACACGAGAAGAGTTTCTGCCCTTTCACTTCGCAAGAAAGAAGTGTTTTAACAACTGCCAGACAAAGTATTAAGCTCGTTAACTTGACACAACAAATCACTACTTACCTGTAAATATGTCTGATATACATTACATAATAGCACGGTTGTCTGGTTACTTTCACTTATGCATGTAGTGTGAGGTTGCTTTCGTTGCAATGCTGTCCCTACTTGTGAGGAATTTAAAAAAAATAAATAAAAAAAAATCTTCAGCATAAAAAGAATATTTTCTGCCTCCTAGTCCATGGAGTGAATGTCTAACCGGGACGAAGAACTTGAAGCCAGCCGTCCCGTCACCCACCCACAGACAACAGAAAGGAGAGGGAGGGCCCTGTGATATCTCAGCTCTCCTCTGTTTACTTGGCCAATCTGATGAACCGGAATGCGGCCGTTCAGGAAGTGGTGGTTGTGTCACACAACACGGCACTGTCACAAAGTAAAAGGTCACATTGCTCACGCTTTACCAGGTGAGCTACCCAGGCGCCCGGGTTTTTAGTTTTGTAGTATTTTTTTTTTTAAGTATTTATTTATTCTCGGGTATGATTATGTACTGTTGTATGTTGTGTCTGAATGTGCGTGACCACAAACGAAGTTCCCTCACAGGAAAAATAAAGTTCTTTTGATTTGATTAGATCAAACTTTACATATATAGCATCTTTCATCCTGGTGAGTACAGCTCCCATTACTTTGCAGATAAGTAGAACTGGGGGAAAAAATACTTCAAGAATACAAAATAAGAACTGTGAATCAATGGAGACTAATTGCACACACCAGAACTGTACAAGCAAGATGCTGAAGGTTGCTCCCACACAGTGGAAACCAGAAGGGCACTCAGAGAGCGCAGACCTCCGCCAAGGCCATGCCCTATCTGGCAATGTTAACGAAAGTATAACATCTTTTGTGTTTCCGCCTTGTGGTTGTGATCCGTTTTTTTTTTTTTTTTTTTTTAAGGGGTTCTTCCTTGGCCCATTCTACACCCTTCCACCAAGTTTCGTGAAAATCAGGCCTGTAGTTTTTCCGTAATCCTGCTGACAAACAAAACCGAAAACATAATCTTCTTGGCAGAGGTAAAAAGTATAAAAATACATGACTAATAATAAAAACTACAAAGTATTAAGAGATGATTTATGATCACAGAAACACTCTGGACTAAGTCCAGGCTAAAAAAGCTTGAGGGAACCTCTGTACCTAATTTCATGGCAATCCATCCAAAAGTTGTTGAGAAATTTCAGGCAGGATCAAAGGGGTGAGCCAACAAACAGACATTGTCATCCCTAAAAAAAAAAAGCATGCGGATTATTAGAAAGAATAGTTGTGGTACCACCTGACTGTGCAAACCGTGCTAGAAGTCTTGAAAGAATTTGAGGGGAAAAAAAAAAATGGAAAACCCTGCAAGATTTCTTGACGTGACAACAACTTTATAAAAGGTTTTAGATTCTATTTCTAATCAGCATACATTCCTTGGCATTTGTGGGCCAGTGACACATGAAAAGACACTACAAACACATGAGAGAGCTGCTGAGGTCAGCAGGGAAGGATTCCCTTCACAGCCGCACTCTCACTTGAACACATGCTGACATTACTCAGCACCGCGGCAGCAGTCACAGAGCAGCTGGTGAAACGGCTGGCAACAAAAGGGAAAGAAAGAAAAAACAGTCTGGCTTTTAAGTGTCACACGACACCAGCACCAGAACAGAATACTAGTGATAAAGATAAAGACTTTAGTCTCTCTCCAACTCTGGCTAAAGTGGCTTTTTCCATCAGGCACGGGCAAGTTTGCCGATTCACCTACAAGTCATAGTGTGTCACATTTCGGCCAGGGATTAACACATTTGTTGTTAACAGATGATTGTTCAAAACTATGAAGTTAAAAAGGAGCTGATGGGATAACATTTCACTGGAATTGTACCTCGTATTTATGTGACAAATAAAATTGATTGATTGATTGATTGTACAGATTTGCCCTCACTTGAAAAACAAGACAGATGCTGGTGTCATGAGTGACTAACACAATGTGGGCCAGTGAAGACGGTGCCAATGCAGACGAGTGATTAACTACCTGAAATGGTACCTGACGTGGATCCAAAATGATGAGGGACAATGATAATGTGTTGTATTAAAAAAACATTATTCTGAAAAGATAGAAAAATGCATCATGGACAGTACAGACAAGAACGGCTTGTTCGTGACGCAGCAGCCTGTCTGAAATTCAGACAGCTGTTGTGGGTCAGGGTGTGGTTTGGGGTGGGAGGGGGGGGGAAGCTGGGCAGGGCAGGGCACAGGCGGGGGTTCGAGAAATAAGTGTATGTATGTACACCAAAAACAAAAGAACAAAGACATAGAGGGGAAATTCTAATTAAGACCTTGAGACAGTTTCAGTGCTCGTATGTGAGGCAGCTGACTGAAAATGAAAGCTGAATACTGACACTACAAATCTGTAAGCAGGCCAGAACTAAGAGGAACAAGAGAGTGTGTGCCCTTTAAGTGACACAAGTCACTATGAGGTGTGTGTGGGCTAAAGTTCAGATAACCACTGGGTGGAAACGTAAGTGACGTTACTGTAATAAGATGACAGACAGGTTTTTCACCTCTGTAGCCTGCATACAAATACCACTTACTGAAAACTCCATTAGAGGCTGGTATTAATGACACGCTCACTTCATAGAGATCTCCGTGATAAGCTAGAGGCTTATCAGAGAGCACAGGGGCATCATTTTAGCAGATTAAATCAAATTGCCCTTTAGTATTTTTTATTCTTAAATATAAAAAATAAAAAAAATGATTTGAACTTAACATTTAAACATTTTATTTTAAATCCACCCAGGAGACCTAAACATGACAACCAGCACTGCTTCATACTGAATAAGAGGTTTGTGTCTCATAGCAACTGGAGGAGTGAGGCATCAAAGCACAGCTATTAACATACTGGTAAAGATATTTAAATATGTTGATCTATACAGCATATGCACCCGTGTCAGAAGATCAATCAAAAGTATTTCAAATTCAAAAGAAAAAGCGTACAGGCCTATCTGTCTGGTTGACAAGATAACGTAGACAGCTGTATGTCAGGTTTCAACAGCCTCTGATAACATAAACGTAATTGAGTAGGCTAGTTAAAGGGCTTGTTAGTATCTTATCTACAAAATCATGCAGACTTTCAGCTGCAGTAATTCATTGTTGATGTATTTGTCCAACTGTTCCAGACCTTCTTAGTTTCCATTATTTTGTGCAGGGCATGGACATTTAAAAGCAGACTCCTTGGCATTATATATTACCACACAACAATAATGTGAAGAATGCAGACTTGATGTTTACTGTGGTGGATTACACAAGTTTCAAGAGTTTGCCAATTGATTTTTCATTAACATAGATTAATGAAAAACGATGGCCTATATGCCTTGAATGCTCGGAAAAATACACCTACATTTGTTAAACTGTTAGCTGTCATGTAGCCTAAAAAGGTGATTAGTAGTTGGGCCGAATTGGTGAAAACGTGCAACCCCGGTAGGCCTGTGTTCTTTTAAAACAATCACTTCAATGTAGCCTAAATCACAAAACGTATTAAATATGTCCCTCCGCTCTCAAAAGTCTTACTCATATGCTCCGTTTCGACAACAACTGTCAACATATATATTTTTTTAAAACCTACGTCGCCGTTAGATGATTCAGGAAACTGTTTTTGTGGCTGACAATGTCAGCCCGTTACATTCCCAAACAAACATACCTGTTGGCCGGCTTCTGTTCCGGACGTCGCCTTCCCCCTCTTCCCCCTCTTCACGCAGCCGGGCTTCAGCCATTGGGATTTAAAACAATGTAGAAAAAAAAATAATAAAATAATAATAATAAATATAGCAGAAATCCTTTACTAGAAGTGTAGCTAGCTCATCTGCCTAGACTGGTCGATAAAACATGAGCTAATGTCCTGAACACTGGAAGTTTCAGTGTGTCCTGCCCACAGCAGCACTCTCTCTGGCCGGCAGTGGGCGGAGGAGGTGCCGCTCACCGTCAGGCCCCACACAGGCAACATAGGCAACAACTTCTGCGTGGGAATGTACACAGATATATTAACAGTGGGTTGATCCTGCCTTACATGCAAGGCAGGATCAACCCACTGTTAATATGATCCCATTATGGAGGGAGAATAGGATGCAGACTGTACAGTACACACCTCAGATTTTTACATTATTCTTAATATGTGTGTATGTATGTAGGTGTGTGTGTGCGTGTGTGTATGTGTACAAATATTTAAACAGAAATAAATACATATATTTCATTTATTATAACACTAAAATAAATGTACTTTTATATACTATTTTAGCTGTTTAGTGTTCAATTAGGGCTTAATTTTCTGTTGCCTAAATTTGATCTTCCAAGATTAAGATCTAAAAGGTGTAAACCCTTCTCTATACAATTCTCCAGTAAAGTTAGATTTTATATAGGCTATATTAAATCTAAAACATACTGGGACCAGCTTTTCAATTTCCCACCTAGTTTTTAGATTGCTGAATGTAAACACAGTAGCCTACATTTACTTAAGTTCTGTACCTAAGTGCAATGTTGAGGTACTTGAGTATTTCCAGTTTATGCAACTTTATACTTTTACTCTATGTCAGAGGGAAATATTGTACGTTTTACTCCACTAGATTTATTTTTGATAACTTTAGTATTTTTATATTTCTAATGCCTTTTATTTGTAACGGAGTATTGATACAGTGAGGTATTGCTACTGACATTAAATATCTAAATACGTCTTCCATCACGGTCATCTTCATAAACGCTTCCTCTGAAGACACAACTGTGGGAAAACTGCAATTCATCTGCTCTCCCACTAGATGTCGCTGCAGACCTGGCCATTTTTATAGCATGTAAACAAAAAATGAATGTGTCTTTCATTTGAATCAGGGCCAGGGTTTTCAGTTAGTAGAAATCACCGCAGAATAATAGCCTACCTGGGAATTGTGTATTTTAGATACATTGCCTCTCATTGTTTAAATTACGACTTGAGCCAAATGTTTCCTTCAATCAGGCCTTCAATCAGGCATAAAAACAAGTTCTGCCTTTTTCATAACTATAATTTCATGCTGGAAATTATGATAATGAGGGAAATATAGCCTACATCTTAAATAACAGCATGGACAAAATAATCATCGGAGGAGAGTCTTAATTTCTAGATCCAGTGGACTGGGAATAAGAGATGCTTATATCAAATAAGACACAGAAACAAATTAGAATTATAATTTGTCACATATAGCTCGTACCTCACTGTTTTGCCCAGCATGTGGCGACATGTATACTGTTGAGATATATGTCAAGTCTGAATACTCTGATCCTATCTTCTGATCGTATCTTGATAAAAGTAGGTAACCAATATGATGACTTCGTTTTTGAATCTGCCCTTAAATAAGTAGGACCAGGCTGATAGTGCTGAAATAAGATTATGAAATTGACATTCAAAAGAGTTTTTTTTTGGGAAACTGGAAGATAGGCTACTGTTTGTATCCAGAGGAGTGGTGCTTTAAGGAGACCAAACAAGCCAGCCTGTTAACCTCGTCAAGTTTTAACCTAAACATATGGCACTTTACGTAGGCTACAGTGACGGATCTGGCCATCTGGAATTGGGGCAAATGCCAGAAGGGCCGCGCCCCCCTATTGAACCCCTATAGGCCACTACTGATAATTTGCCTTTGGTTCATTTTGACGAGTTATTTTATGCATGCAGCCACAGATATTCAAGATTGTACAGCGGCAAAGTGCGTGGAAAGATTCACTCGGAAGGCAGAGTTTCCAAGCTAGGTTATTGACAAAAAAATAGGGCTGGTGGTGTGTTGCAAATGCCAGGGCCGTTTTTTGATCCAAGTCCGTCACCGACAGGCTACTTATGCTTTTACACGTGCACAGTTTTTTTTCCTCACAGATATATTTCTCATAAGGGAAGGTGTAAATAAACGCTCCTCCAGCGGACGTGGGCCTGTTGTAACTCAGTGGGCGGAGCGTTCAAATGAGGATTTAGCGTGAGTGCGGTTTCACCTATGTGTGCTGTTTGTGTGCGGTGTGTGCTGCGGACTCAGGTTGAAGTAGCTTGGTTACACGTATAATAGGCTACCTCCGCGTACTGATACGAAAAGGGGGGGAATTATGGAGCTGTAAGACAAGAGCGACTCGGTTATTCATTCCCGAGAGGACATACTGAGTGTGTGTTTGTGGTTAAACCTGCTGGTCGACGCCGCTCAAACTGCTGGGCGCTCTTTACCCGTCCAACCGGAGGATCCGTCCGACGGTAAGAAGGAAAGAAAGACGGAAAGAAAGAAAGAAAGCTCGGAACACAACTTTACAGTGGTAGATTTAACTTAGCCTACCTGTTGAAGTACAACATGACAGTGACATTTCTGTTATTGTGTGTGTGTGTGTGTGTGTGTGTGTGTGTGTGTGTGTGTGTGTGTGTGTGTGTGTGTGTGTGTGTGTGTGTGTGTGTGTGTGTGTGTGTGTGTGTGTGTGTGTGTGTGTTTTTGTGTGTGTGTGTCCTTTGACAGTCTGTGATTGACATTTGCGGGTGGGTGGAAGGGTTGGCTTTCACCGGAGCAGCCAGAGGTCTCTGCTGGCTTTACTTGGGGCGATTGCCATGTAACATAATTACTACTTTTTTTTATTTTATTTTTTTTTGCATCCCTATGAAGTGAAATAAGTTTGAACTGCGTGATTTGCTTTACTTGCTCTGTTTCCACTTTTGCTTTACTGTTGTGTCGTCACCATAGAAACAAAGTAGACCCACCCAATCTCTAATCATAGCTTTTTTTTTTTTTTTGCAACCTCAGCCAATAAACCAGTCACTGCTTAATAACATGTTTTCAAATGGATCTGGTTTCATAATCTGCCGTGCTACCAGCTCCATTACTTGGAGTAAAAAAAAAACAGCATCCACGTGCTGCTGTTCTCAGCTCCTGGCAAAGTTCTTTTACAGCCATGGAAGAAGTCTCAAGTATACCTGTATAGGCTCTATAGTATACCTGTCCTGATTCACCTCTCAGGCTCCTAATGAGCTTTGTGACAATATGCCAGAGGTGTTGACTTACCAGCAAACAGCATTAATGTTTCATGGCTGGTCATCTTCCTTTTTATAGTACACCTGCTAAATCAGTGTGATGTAAACTGAGCTTTTGAGGCTATAGTTTCTAGGTGGGACAAGATGTCAAACTGTAAAAGACTAAAACTGTGTTGTCGTACAGGTTTCTCCCTCTCTCTGTTGAGAAATAGTCGGAGGAGCTATTTCATCATATGTGCCTGATGTATTACTCAGCTACAGGGGAGGTTATTTTCCTACCCTGTTTGTGTTTTTTTTTTTTTTTTTAACATATATATATTTTTTACATTAGCTGGATATTTCAAAAGCCGGTTAACAGAATTTTGTAGGGCTGCAACTTACTATTTTCATTATTGACAATAGATTTTCTCAGTTAAGCAGTTCATTATTTTGTCTATAAAGTGGCAGCACATAGTGAAAACCTCTGAAATATCTTTACCTTCCTGTCATATGAGACGTTTGAGAAGTTGGAACCAGAGAATTTCTGTCATTTTTGCCTGAAAAATGACTCAAAACAATCCATCGATTATCAAAATAGTTTGATTTTATCTTGGTGGACTAATCAATTCATTGTTTCAACTATACATTTGGTTGATTTAGACTTAACAGACTTGACAATAAAACAGAGGGCATTTTTCTTGAACATTTAAACAAAAAAAAACAACAACAAAAAAACGGTTTTCTCTTGAACACACTTGAATGAAACAAACCTGACAAGTATCCCATGATTGCCTCTTATAATGGCAGTTATTATAAGAGTACATTTTGTAGCCGGTGGATGGAGGTTGCCCAGTTGTCATGGAGATGATTCAGTTGTTTTCACGTGACCTGTATGCGCTTTTTGATTTTGGTCATGGTCACTTTCACATCCCCCGTCAAACAGCCATCAGTTATCACGTGACTGAAACTCATGAACAACTAAACCATCTCTGTCTCCTTATTTATTTATTTCCAACGTTTTGTTCTTTATTATGAGAACAAGTATCCTCCACAAACGTCTGCATGCCATCATCAAATGTGGCTTCTGTGGTTGTGCTTGTGGATGCTCTTTAAAGCCCAGTAGCACACTGTCAGTGGCTTCTCTCAGGGGGGAAGGGATGTACAGTATATCCAGGCTTCTCAGCAGAATGACCACTTGAAAAGGTATTTGTAAATGCTGTCACTATAAAGGATGTACAATTATAAGATTTTCATGATTGTAGGGATGCAGCTTAGTGTCATTTTAATGTTGTGTTTAACCAAGCTGCCCTTCTTCATAGTGAGTTCTGTCTGATGCTGTCTAAACTGGTGCGGTCTGATCTCTGTTCTTCATAATTGGTTACATGCTGCGGGTCTCTGCCTCTTAATCAGTTCCACTCCAGAGACTACAGCAAAAATGTCAAATCTCCCACTTTTCATAACTGCGTCCTAAACATGAGTAGGTTGAACATGAATATTGACATGCAGCACGGAATGCAAGAGCGGTTTCAACTTTACGATACAAATTTCTGAGGAATGAGGGGAATGTGTGGCTAATCAGTCATCTGTGTGATTATGAGTGATGTTACGAGGGGACTCGAATCTCATTTAGTGGGAAATCTGTTTGGCTAACATCAGTTTTCAGACTTGCAACCAAGATATTCGCACACAGACTGTGAATAATGGTCATACTAATGTGATTAGATTAATAGGTTCAGGTCACAAGTTTGTGTTGGGGATTCGATTTGTTTCACCTGGCTTGTTGCTGCCACCAACGTTACTGATTGTTTGAAGGTAGTGCTTTTGAATTAAGCTTAATAGCTTTTTACGTAAAAATTTTTTTTTACAAGATAGACGCCAAAGGGACAGTTTTTTTGTGAGTTAGTCAGTTAAAAACGGTATACGTTTGGCAGAATTTGTGACAAATTTAGGTGGAACAGGTGGTGTGTGTGTGTGTGTGTGTCCGTGTGTGTGTGTGTGTCTGTGTCCGTGTGTGGCCAGCTCAGCTTCGTCCCGTGTTTGGGATTAGCCCCACCTTCCCCGCTCGTGCCCCAACACTGACCCTGAGAAGTAGCCTAACAGACAACATGAAAGCTATGTCGCGATGGTGACTGGCAGTATTCCTTAACGGCTCAGACTATAGTAAAGTGTTACCATCACATTTAACCATTTTTTTTTTATTAAAAGAATAGTTCAACATTTCTTTCCCGAGAGTTAATTGTGAAGGTCCATATCACTCCTCGTCTCTGTGTTGATAGTATGAAGATAGAGCTGGGAGGTGATTAGCCTAGCTTAGCGTAAACACTGAATGCATGGAGAAACGGCTAGCTTGGCTCTCTTTTAAGGCCTCCCAACAATTCCAAAGCTCACTAATTATTACGTTGTATCTCATTTATTTAATCCGTACATAAACAGATAAGCAAGACAAGTTGTGGTATCAAGGGGGAGATAAGTGCTGTAATTATTTGCTGTACAAAAAACAGGCGCAGAGACTTACTGGAATCTTGTCAACAGTGAGGTTGCCAGTATTTGCATTTCACTTTGTGTACATATATCTAAAATGATATATGTATTAATGACCTTTTTTAGAGATAGCAAGGCTAGCTGTTCTCCCCATACTTCTTCTTAGCTTATGCTAGGTTTCGCTAACGATGTAACAACTTTAGCTCCACTTGAAAACATACGGACATTAGAGTGGTCTATTCTGTTATAATGGTAAAGTACATTTTGTCCCATTTGTTGTGTTCAAGCTTAGTACAAAGAATGACCCTCTATTCCCCCGGCAAACTCTCTGTGGGGGCCTTCAAAAAAAGCTTCTCTTTTAGAGTGAAAAGAATAGAGATTGAAACTGAATCAGGTTGAACCACTTCTGTTGTCTAAGAATGACCTGGAATGAAGGTTTATGCAGCATGCATTTGTCATCTGTCCTTGAAAAGCCAGTCACGGACATAAAGTAAAACAATACGGTGCAGGAGGTGCTAGAGGCCAGTGTTTAGTACTTTTTCAAAGAGCTGGAAGCATATATACGTCAGTTTGCATGTTTTTTGCTTTGAAAATGTATGAGCAAAAATGTCATCAAGTGTGCAGCCACTTGACGGCTAATGTAAACATTTTCCTCTCCTCGGCTGCACTTGTTTTAAAGGCGATAAAGTCTTAAAAGGGTGAAAACAAAAGTGAGAGAAATGCATTCGCTAGTTATCCACACCCATGCAAATATTTGACACAGAGGAGCCCGACAGCCATTTTGGTATACACTGTATTCCCTATAAAAACAAATTCCAGTTTTTGAGCGGTGTCTCGTACTGTAGCTTTTCAAACCCTCTTTTCATCCAGTTGGCTAATTACATGAGTGCAGTGCTGCAGCTCGCTCTCATCATCTCTGATAAGCCTCTCTGAACTTCACAGACTGTATCTTTCATTCCACATGCAAACATGGCTTTTTTTTTTTCTTATCAGCAAGTGAGACGTGATGCAAACGAGCAGGAAGCAGCAGGAGCAGAGATACGTAAGGTTATACCCACACTAAACCCATCCTTATCACTGACAGACGCCTATTGTAGTGTGGGGATGGGCTGAATACCAACATGAAAGTAGCATGATGTCACCAGCCCACATTGTCGTGTATATTACAATGTGGTAATTTAGCCTGTGAGGGTCAGAAAAACACAGAGTGAAAAATGTGTAGTGACCTGTTAGCCTGGTTGACACCAGACCCTTCTCAGTTGTAACTGAGAAGGGTCTGGGAAAGGTTCATTGACAGTTCATTTCTAAAGGGGCGTCACCAACGGACGCTGCTCAAATGCCTCTGGGTAAATGCGCATTGGATAGTCCAACCAATCAGACCAACGACCCGGGTGACTCTGTGCTTCGGTAGCCGTCATGTTGAATGTAAACAAAAAGCTGCTCGCCGTCGCTGCGCTATTGTCGTCGCGTAAAGCCCGCCTCAACGGTTGTGATTGGTGTAAAGCCCGCCCTCAGCGGTTGTGATTGGTGCCTCGATTTTGGGGACATTGGAAATGGGTTTGAATGGGCTCTTGGCCAGACTGACTTGCAGAGCAAATCTCAAATTTGCCGGAAGTTCGTCAGGGTTTACCCAGGCTAGTGACCTGTTGTTTAAAGGCATACTATGTAACCTTCCCTCTTTCGGTCCCCCTACAGCCACAGTCGCGAGCTGTAGTTCCAATGAGACAACCTGTAAGGGGACCGAAGAGGGAAAAGTTACATAGTATGCCTTTTAAAGTATCAGAAAGCATTTGTAAGATTTGGGTTATAATGATACTACGAGAAGTTTACATACGATTTACACATGTTGGGTCTTTAAAGCAGACCTGCAAAACAAATTGCTTTCCCATCACCATGTACAACTTGTGTTTGTACATGGAAACTTCTGCGGTCCTTCACAGTGTTATCCAAGGTTACATCTTGCTTCCTGGCTAGTGAAGAAAAATAAATACACACATTCAGTATATATGTTTACACCCATAATATACAGTACATGCAGTGACTCATGCATACCGAGGTGAGCACAGTGTCAGGGAGCAGGATACTGTCTCACCTGTCCCTGTCTAGAGTAGAAAGCCCCTCTCTCCACTGTAGGCTGAAGCCTCTTTCAAGAGAGTTGTAGCATGTGAAATTAGCCACATATCTTTGATCTTAACAACGGGGCATACAGGCTCTTTTATCCTTTTTGTTGGCTCCTTTTAAATCTTTATCTACTTCTCTTATTGAGCTCAGGTTTTGAAACAGTGTATTTTTCCCTTCTGGGTGTTTGGTACTGCTGTTACCGCCTCCTCCTCTTCTCTCAGCTACACTAAGCGTGTGTGTGTTTGAACATGTTAATGGATCTCTTCTCGTGATCACGGAGCAATATGGAAGGAACAGCCTGTTTCTGAAACCAGTTTGAAGATGAATTCAACAGCCAACTCCCTGTTAGCCTTCACGTGCATGTGAAAATCCACAGCTTCACATGGAGCAACACTCATCTTATCTTTAAAAGCTATTTCCAATCATTATTCAGCATCTGCTGGGCTTGTGTTTTTTATTTTTTTGGTTTAGAAACACACTATGAAATGCTTTGTAAGGATACTTCATATGGAAAATTATGATTTTTTTTTTTTATATTTTTTTTTTTGACTTATTTTGGAACTTATTTTAACAACATAGAACTATATTTAAATGTGTGTGAAATGTTCCTCTTCTTTTCACAGTAAATCCCAAACCATTAATATTTAACTAATTAAAATATAATAGATTAAAATAATTAAGAATCATGAATAATGATTTTTTAATTATTGTTCTTTATTAATTCCTCTTTATGACATTTAACAGCAAAAAATGACTATTTATATTAGTCCCAACATTCCGGAAATCCTTGTGTTCATTTTAAGATTATAAAGAGTTAATCTGTCTCTCCTAAAGATAGATGGTCCAGCACAGTGGTCGGTGAAGGGAATGACCGAGACCTAGATAAGAAATGAAATGGCCTTTTTCCTTCCTGCTGTGTGGGAGACTATAACTTATCAGACCAGGCACTATCTGTCCCTTCAATGGCTTCACCTGTAGCCCTTAAATATTTCATCAGCTGATATCACTTTAATGGGCCTGTCTGTCACTGGGTTGCCATGGCTACCACCCGGCCACTGTAAATGATATAACAAGGCTGGTTCAGGAGAGGGAAACTCGAAAAGACTGACTTCTTCTGTCTGCTGGAGGTTACAGGATCTAGCACCCAAAAACACCTCCCTTAGACAAAATTTGGGAAAATAATTTTTGTTGTTGTTGTATATCTTCTCTGACTATTTTATTAATCACGTCTCTTGGATTGAGGGTTAAAACTCCTGTTGAGCGAGAAAGATGATCTTTATTCTGAATAGAGGGTGTGTCTTGCCTCTGAGCTATTTGTCCAGACCACGCCTGTGTGTTTGAAAACCTCAGAGATGGCAGAAAGCCGACAATACCAGAAACCAGATCAGTAAAAATTGACAAAAATCCCCAGAGGCAACGAACATTTCTCTCTTTTTTTTACAGTGTGTTTGCTTCTTTCAGCCCTTAAGCTTTAACTCTTTTGATTCTTGCGAAGCCACTTTGGCAAAACCACTGAGGTGCAACCCAATAGCCAAGCCCATGTTCTCACTTTGTCATCATGTTTACTTTGGGAGTGAGGAGACGAGAGTCTGTACCATTCCCACTGAAATAGAATGA